>NC_045986.1:28662012-28731728 GCF_010909765.2 Amblyraja radiata | reverse complement strand
CCAAAGACGTGCCGGTCTGCAGGTTACTTGGCTTGATGTTAATGTAAAACTGTCCCTAGTGTGTGTCGGATAGTGTTAGTGTGCGGGGGCCGCTGGTTGGCGCGGACCTGGTGGGCAGAAGGGCCTGTTTCCATGCTGTATCTCTGAACTAAACTAAACGCTGGAGGAAACCTACTTGGTCCCACTTGGGGAGAACGTGCAAACTCTGTACCGGCAGCACCAGTAATCAGGATCGAATCCGAGTCTCTGGTGCTGTGAGGCGGCAACTCTACAGCTGCCCCACTGAATTGAGACTGAAACCAAAGAACCTATAGCGGAGCAAGATAGACCACTCCTGCTAAATGCAATGGGCTGACGTGTAGTACGCAACGGAGCGGAACGTGGGACTTTTTTTCATCCATTTCCGTAACCGGACCCGACCCGACCCGACTCGCAGTGTAATCAACGTTGCGGGGGAACAGTTTGTGTTAATAAATTATAATTCTGAAAATGAGGAGAAGATTTTTCCCAAATAACTTTTATTTTTACGAGGATGTTTCCGTAACCGGCTTCCGTCTCCGCACTAGTATCTTTGCTCCGCTACGGGATCTTTGGTGCGGAGACGGAAGCCGGTTACGGAAATGGGGCCGAAAATTACCCACGACCGTACTACGTCTTTTTCGTCGAGTGGGTGATCTTGCTCCGCTAGAGGATCTTTGACTGAAACTGAAACTAACCGAAACTTTTGTTGCTGTGGTTGGAGAATATCATTGTGGACTTTGGGTCTGAACTGTGTAGTTGGTGAGTGGTTGCAAGAGTCCACTCTCACAGTGGGATTGTTGCTGCTTCGAGCATGACAACAGTTGGCCTGACACACCCTGGGCAGCGCCCCACAACGCACAAACAATTCCCCCTCCCGCTCTCTCCCCACACTCTAGACTGGGATCACCAACTTTCCCCGCTCCCAAAGAGGGGACAAAAGGTCAAAATACGGGACAAATTCCCCACGGCAATTCGTTGACCGACTCGGCCGTGGCTGGGTGAATGATGAGTTGGGCCCGGGTGCTGGACTGCACACAAAGCCCAGCCGGCGGGCCAGCTGAGGAGTTTTGGCCCGGGGGCCTCGCGCAAAGTCCGGCGCCACGTCCAACTCATGAACCGATGATCGGCCGTGAGAAAGAGGGGTGGCGGTGGTGTCGGCGGTAAGCGAAGGTCCGAAGGTCGGACAGCTAGGCCGGGCTGCCGACTGACCGACGGGGCCACGGGCGAGGTGCTGCTGCTGCTGCTGCTGCTGCTGCTTCTGCTGCTGCTGCTGCTGCTGCTGCTGCACTCCATGGGATGCACGGGTGAGGCGCACGGGTGAGGCGGGGCCGGATGCGGCGCTCCGACCCGACAGTCCCCTCGACCCGAGTTGCAGCAGTCAAATACGGGATAAGGGGCGGTACGGGACAAACCAATTTA
This sequence comes from Amblyraja radiata, assembly GCF_010909765.2. NCBI lineage: Eukaryota > Metazoa > Chordata > Chondrichthyes > Rajiformes > Rajidae > Amblyraja > Amblyraja radiata. Next base: position 28,730,288 of record NC_045986.1, on the reverse strand, counting down.
GCCCCAATATATGGGATGTCCCGGCTAATACGGGACAGTTGGTGACCCTAGATACACCCCTCCCTGGGACACAGAGCGAGGAGAGGGACGATGGTCGCCAGGCCGAGCCAGGCCGAGTGTGTAACGGAGTAGGCCCTGCAGAAGCCTGGGCCTCGCCTGGATCGGTAGCCACCCCAGTACATCCAGCACACGGGCCCGACTTTGGACTTTGGACTTTTTCCTTTTGAAAACGGTGCCAGAAATTGGCAACTGCGGCCAATAACCGGTTGAGCAGAACCGCGCGGGGGTCTTACCTTCTGCGCCCTTGAGGAACGTGGGCGGTGGAGGGCCTGGAAAGCAGAGGGACATCGGTTAGTGGGACGAACAAAATGGAAGCCACGGCCTCTGTGGCCAACTGCAGCCTGGGTCTATAAAATGGAGCTACAATGGCACCTCTAGCACGTGGGCTGTTTGGTTTGGTTGAGAGACACAGCGCGGAAACAGGCCCTTCAGCGCACTGAGTCCGCACCCAGTTTATACCAATCCAATTCACTAAGAAACCTGCACGTGTGGGAGGAAACCGAAGATCTCGGAGAAAACCCACGCAGGTCACGGGGAGAACGTGCAAACTCCGTACAGACAGCATCTGTAGTCAGGGTGGAGCCCGGGTCTCTGTGAGGCAGAAACTCGACCGCTGCACCACCTGTGCTCACTTAGGCACAGGGATAGTCTTGGTTGCTGAGCTGAATGCAAAATTATATATTTCACTGTACCTTGGTACCCGTGACAGTAAAAACCCATTGAACTAGTGAAAGGCCTGGATAGAGTGGATGTGGAGAGGATGTTTCCACTAGTGGGAGAGTCTAGGACCAGAGGCCATAACCTCAGAATTAAAGGACGTTCCTTTAGGAAGGAGACGAGGAGGAATTTCTTTAGTCAGAGGGTGGTGAATCTGTGGAATTCATTGCCACAGACGGCTGTGGAGGCCAAGTCAATGGACAATGGCAGAGATAGATAGATTCTTGATTAGTACAGGTGTCAGGGATTATGGGGAGAAGGCAGGAGAATGGGGTTAGGAGGGAAATCTAGATCAGCCATGATTGAATGGCGGAGTAGACTTGATGGGCCGAATGGCCTAATTCTGGAACTGATGACCTTAAAACCTTAAGGTAGACAAAAATGCTGGAGAAACTCAGCGGGTGAGGCAGCATCTATGGAGCGAAGGAATAGGCGACGTTTCGGGTCGAGACCCTTCTTCACTCTAGACACGCTAGAGGCAGGAAACATGTTCCCGATGTTGGGGGGAGTCCAGAACCAGGGGCCACACACAGTTTCAGAATAAGGAGTAAGCCATTTAGAATGGAGAAGAAGAAACACTTTTTCTCACAGAGAGCGGTGAGTCTGTGGAATTCTCTGCCTCAGAGGGCGGTGGAGGCCGGTTCTCTGGATAGTTTCAAGAGAGAGCTAGATGGGGCTCTTAAAAATAGTGGAGTCAGGGGATATGGGGAGAAGGCAGGAACGGGGTACTGATTGGGGATGATCAGCCATGATCACATTGAATGGCAGTGCTGGCTTGAAGGGCCGAATGGCCTACTCCTGCACCTATTGTCTGTTGTCTATTCATTTATAAACTGATGACCTTACCTTCAGCAGAGACGATGTTAGTCAACTTTTCCCGGGAGAGAGATATCCCCGTCAAGGATTTGCTGAGTTTCAGGGCCTGCGCCACTTTCTTCTGCGAGAGATGAAGTCTGTTTATCAGTTCGGAAGCGGAGAACCGCCGCTTCTCTTGCTCCAGGCAGGCAGCGACAGGCTGGGTCTGGCCCTGGACAATCAGTTCCCCTTTGGTCTCCGTCTCCGTCTCCGGCTCCGTCTCCGTCTCCGGCTCCGGCTCCATCCCGGGCATTGGGATGGCGAGCGGCTGCTCACCGCCACTAGAGTCCGAAGGTTCAGTCTCGTCATCCAGCGAGAAGCTCTGGTTGAGGAAATCATTGTCCTTCGAGTCGTCGTCAAACAGGGTCCCCGTGAACATGGACTCGCAGTCCACGCTGCCGCTGCTTAACGACTCCTCGCTCGGGCTGTCTGTCGAGTAAACCCGCATCTTCCTCCCTGAGAGGAGAACAAGACTTAAATAATAGAAAAACGTGACATCTTCAACCCAGTGCAACATGTCGTCCCACCGCGGGTGAACAAAGAAACATAGAAACATAGAAAATAGGTGCAGGAGTAGAGGCCATTCGGCCCTTCAAGCCTGCACCATCATTCAATATGATCATGGCTGATCATCCAACTCAGTATCCCATCCCTGCCTTCTCTCCATACCGCATGATCCCTTTAGCCACAAGGGCCACATCTAACTCCCTCTTAAATATAGCCAATGAACTGTGGCCTCAACTACCTTCTGTGGCAGAGAATTCCACAGATTCACCACTCTCTGTGTGAAAAATGTTTTTCTCATCTCGGTCCTAAAAGATTTCCCCCTTATCCTTAAACTGTGACCCCTTCTTCTGGACTTCCCCAACATCGGGAACAATCTTCCTGCATCTAGCCTGTCCAACCCCTTAAGAATTTTGTAAGTTTCTATAAGATCCCCCCGCAATCTTCTAAAGAGGACGATGGCTGAATTTTATTGTTAGGAATCAGAAAGCTAATGGAATGTTGACCTTCATAACAAGAGGATTTCATTAAAGGAGTAGAGAGGTGCTTCTGCAGTTGTATTGGGCTCTGGTAAGACCACATCTGGAGTATTGTGTACAGTTCTGGTCTCCTAATTTGAGGAAGGACATCCTTGTGATTGAGGCAGTGCAGCGTAGGTTCACGAGATTGATCCCTGGGATAGAGGGACAGTCATATGAGGAAAGATTGAAAAGACTAGGCTTGTATTCACTGGAGTTTAGAAGGATGAGGGGGAATCTTATAAAAACATATAAAATTATAAATGGACTGGACAAGCTAGATGCAGGAAAAATGTTCCCAATGTTGGGCGAGTCCAGAACCAGGGGCCACAGTCTTAGAAAAAAAACCTTTTCACCCAGAGAGTTGTGAATTTGTGGAAATCCCTGCCACAGAGGGCAGTGGAGGCCAAGTCACTGAATGGATTTAAGAGAGAGTTAGATAGAGCTCTAGGGGCTAGTGGAATCAAGGGATATGGGGAGAAGGCAGGCACGGGTTATTGATTGGGGACGATCAGCCATGATCCCAATGAATGGCGGTGCTGGCTCGAAGGGCCGAATGGCCTCCTCCTGCACCTATTGTCTATGTAATCTGTCTGGCAATCTTCACAATACCACGACGATTAATAATTAATAGAACATCTTTAATATAACGATGTATAATTGACATTTAATTAATGTATGATTTATGGTTCTTGATGTGCTTGTCTCTGGACCAGTGAAGCTGCTGAATAGACAATAGACAATAGGTGCAGGAGTAGGCCATTCGGCCCTTCGAGCCAGCACCGCCATTCAATGTGATCGTGGCTGATCATCCCCAATCAGTGCCCCGTTCCTGCCTTTTTCCCATATCCCCTGACTCCGCTATCTTGAAGAGCCCTATCTAGCTTTCTCTTGAAAGCATCCAGAGAACCGGCCTCCGGGCAGAGAATTCCACAGACTCGCAACTCTCTGTGAGAAAAAGTGTTTCCTCATCTCCGTTCTAAATGGCTTACTCCTTATTCTTAAACTGTGTGTGGCCCCTGGTTCTGGACTCCCCCCACATCGGGATCATGTTTCCTGCCTCTAGCGTGTCCAAACCCTTAAGAATCTTATATGTTTCAATAAGATGCCCTCTCATCCTTCTAAACTCCAGAGTGTACAAGCCCAGCTGCTCCATTCTCTCATTGCATCTGCATCTCACCTCTACAGAAGACAATAGACTTGACTTGTCTTGACACCCCCAAAGTGCTTGACAAGGGGGAGAAGATAAGGTTACAGGAGACATGAGAAATGGAAGGAGGAGTTCGAGATACGAGAAACTGCAGATGCAGGAAACTGGAAAAGCGCTGGAGGAACTCAGCAGGTCAGGCAGCATCTGAGGAGCGAATGGACTGAACACATTTCAGGGTTAAGAAAACACTGCAGATGCTGGAAAAATCGAAGGTAAACAAAAATGAATAGGTGAATAAATGAATACCCATTCCTTTGCTCCATAGATGCTGCCTCACCTGCTGAGTTTCTCCAGCATTTTTGTCTACCAGTCAATAATATCCTGTTCCTGATATTCTGTCCAGAACCAGGGGTCACACACAGTTTACTAATAAGGGCCAGTCCATTTAGCACTGAGATGAGGAAAAACATTTTCACCCAGAGAGTTGTGAATCTGCGGAATTCTCTGCCACAGAAGGCAGTGGAGGCCAATTCACTGGATGTTTTCAACAAAGAGTTAGATAGAGCTCTTGGGCTAATGGAATCAAGGGATATGGGGAGAAAGCTGGAACGGGGTACTGATTCTGGATGATCAGCCATAATCATATTGAATGGTGGTGATGGGCCGAGTGGCCTACTCCTGCACCTATTTTCTATGTTTCTATGTTTTTGCACAAATTACATGGGACCTATGAGGCTTCATTGAACACCCCCTGCAATATTTTGTCCACAAACTCAGTTACTTGTCAATATTTCATATCTTCTTCAGAATTATTTCCCACCTAGCTTTCGACTTCTAGTGCCTCTACTTCCTGAGAAGATTACGGAGAGTCGGTTTGTCAAGGAGGACTCTCTCGAACTTCTACAGGTGCACAGTAGAGAGCATGCTGACCGGTTGCGGAGCGGAAAAGACTACAAAAAGTAGTAAACACTGCCCAGTCCATCATCGGCTCTGACCTCCCTACCACCGAGGGGATCTATCGCAGTCGCTGCCTCAAAAAGGCTGGCAGCATCATCAAGGACCCACACCATCCTGGCCACACACTCGTCTCCCCGCTACCTTCAGGTAGAAGATACAGGAGCCTGAAGACTGCAACGTCCAGGTTCAGGAATAGCTACTTCCCCACAGCCATCAGGCTTTCGATCCAATTTGTGATCCCAGCTACAAAGACAGATGTGTACAGCAATTCATTCTTCCCACGCACAATTAAAACATGGAATAGTCTCCACCCTAGTATAGTTACCCAACCAGATGCAACTAAATTTAAAGTAGCTCTTTCTTCCCAATAACCCTTTCTGGCTTAAGCCCTCCCTTCACCACCTCCAGTTTAAATTCCATTTGGAATATTTTGGAGGACCAAGAACCAAGAACCAAGGCTATTAAACTCGGCTTGGACAAAACTCTGAACATTAATAGCCCATTATCTGTTTATTTGCACTTTATCTGTTTTATTTATTGATGTATGTATATATTTATATAATGGTATATGGACACACTGATCTGTTCTGTATTCATGCCTACTATGTTCTGTTGTGCTGAAGCAAAGCAAGAATTTCATTGTCCTATCTGGGACACATAAACTCACTTGAATCTTGAATCCTATTTCTGAACATGATGTGTGTGGGAGTTGCTGGCAAGGGGGAGCAACGTGGAAATATTACCAGGTCCTTTCATCTGAGTCACTAAGTAACTGCAGCGCTAACTGCAGTTCCTGAGGCACCAGGCGAGTTCCTGCTTGCCAACTTGACAATGCTGCATTTATCCCGACTCGATTCTCAGAATATTACCCAACCTTCCGCCCGCTCCGACATCTTATTCTCAACTCCATGAGCACTTAGTTTCTGCTGTAAACTTTCATGTAACGATTTATTACGGGTGGTCGAGACGGACTCGGTGGGCCGAAGGGCCTGTTGGGGGGGGTCCGGAACCAGGGGCCGCAGTTTAAGAATAAGTTTCATAATAATACCAGTGTAGAAGCAGACCATTCGGCCCAACTCATCCAGAAGACCCAAAATAAACATCTAAGCTCGTCTTATTTGCCTGCATTTTGGCCCATATTCTTCAAACCCTTTTATTAATGCCCCTGTCCCACTTATAGGAAACCTGAACGGAAACCTCTGGAGACTTTGCGCCCCACCCAAGGTTTCCGTGCGGTTCCCGGAGGTTGCAGGTGGTTGCCGGAGGTTGCAGGTAGTGGAAGCAGGTAGGGAGACTGACAAAAACCTCCGGGAATTGTCCCAAGTGTGTGTAGGATAGTGTTAGTGTGCGCGGCGATCGCTGGTCGGGCCGAAGGGCCTGTTTCTGTGCTGTATCTGGAAACTAGACCAATCTAAGCTAAGTAACAGGTAGACAAAAAATGCTGGAGAAACTCAGCGGGTGAGTTCCTCCAGCATTTTTTGAGGGTGTGGAACGAAGGAATTGGTGACGTTTCGGGTCCAGACCCTCCTGGGAAGAAATAGGTGACGTCTTGGGTCGATACTCTCTTTGGAAGGAATAGGTGACGTTTCGGGTCGAGACCCAAAGGGTCTCGACCCGAAACGTCACCTATTCCTTCGCTCCATAGATGCTGCCTCACCCTCCGAGTTTCTCCAGCATTTTTGTCCACCTTCGACTGTTCCAGCATCTGCAGTTCTTTCTTACACACTCAGTAACAAGAAGGCGGAGTAAGATGTGGGGGCATTTACTTGCGGTTTTCTCCGGGTCCGAGCTCTGCGATGGTCTCCGGTGCCGTGCGCCCAAATCGTCCCTCTCGGCCTCGACCTGCAGCGTGTTGAGCGAGAAGTCGCTCTTGGAGGCGGCGCCGAAGCTGGTGCCCGCGGGGAAGCGCTGGTGCGGCCAGCTGTCAGCCTTGCCCACGATCTGGCGGCCAGACAGGGCCGGAGTGACCAACGCTGCCTCCTGGCCCGTGTCGCCCAGCATCCACCTCTCCGTTGCCCCCGGCCCCCCCCCGAGCGGTTCGTCGTCGACCGGGGGAGGCTCGCCGATGGCGATGGGCAGAGCCGACTGTCTCTTGAGGTCCGCCTTGGGCCTCAGGATCTGCTGCCTGCAGAGGCAGGCGTTGGGGTTCCTCTGGGCCCTTGGTTCCTGCTCGCCTTTCTCTCCCGTTTCCTCGCCGCTCGGCACGTCCAGGCTGTTTCTCCGTTTGCCGTTCAGCGCTGGCTCGCCCGCGGCGTTGAACGAGACGCTCTCCCCTTGGCACGTGGTCATGTGGTTCTTCAGGCAGGGTCTATCCATCAGCTCGCCCTTGACAGCCTCCATCTCCCCGCCATTGGAAATGTGCATCTCTGTGGGACGGCAAAGGGAAAGCACGTTCAGGGCCAACGCCGAGTCTGGCGCATGTCACGAAACATAGAAACATAGAAACATAGAAAATAGGTGCAGGAGTAGGCCATTCGGCCCTTCGAGCCTGCACCGCCATTCAATATGATCATCCAACTCAGTATCCCATCCCTGCCTTCTCTCCATACCCCCTGATCCCTTTAGCCACAAGGGCCACATCTAACTCCCTCTTAAACATAGCCAATGAACTGTGGCCTCAACTATTTTCTGTGGCAGAGAATTCCACAGATTCACCACTCTCTCCGTGTGAAAAAAAAATTCTCTGAGGATCCTTCAGTCCTTCAACTCTAGAGCTTGTGAAAGCATCCTGTCCGGCAACATCTCGATCTGGTTTGGGAACAGCTCTGCCCAGGACAGGAAGGCCCTGCAGATAGTAGTGTGTTCGGCCAAACGCACTATAGGGACTACACTCGCCCCCCTGCAGGACCTATACACCAGGAGGTGCAGATCCAGAGCCAGCAACATTATGGGGGACCCCTACCCCCCCCAGCAATGGACTGTTCCAGTTCTAGCTGCTACGGTCAGGCAAACGCCTCCACTGTCACGCTGTGAAAACAGAGAGGGTGAGACGGAGTTTCTTCCCACAGGCCGTCAGGACCGTAAACTCTGATCTCACCAGGGACTCATTTACTGTTGTGTCAATTTTTTAATATGTAAATACTGGTTCTGTTCTTTTCTTGTGTTGTGTTGTGTTGTGTTGTGTTGTGTTGTACAATCCTGCTGGCATTGCCACTTTCATTTCACTGTACAACTTGTATGCACATATGACAAATAAAGTTGAAGGTAGACAAAAATGGTGGAGAAACTCAGCGGGAGCAGCAGCATCTATGGAGCGAAGGAAATAGGTCACGTTTCGGGCCGAAACCCAAAGGAAATAGGTAACGTTTCGGGCCGAAACTCAGAAGAGTTTCGGCCCGAAACGTTGCCTATTTCCTTCGCTCCATAGATGCTGCTGCATCCGCTGAGTTTCTCCAGCATTTTTGTGTGCCTTCGATTTTCCAGCATCTGCAGTTCCTTCTTGAACAAATAAAGTTGACTTGACTTGACTCTCTGGGTGAAAAAGTTCTTCCTCATCTCAGTCCTAAATGACCGACCCCTTATTCATAAACTGTCCTCGTCTTTCCCCCAACATACGGAACATTTGTTCCTGCATCTACCCTGTCCCAATCCCTTCACAAGTGTATATGTTTCTATTAGATCAACCTCTCATCCTTCTAAATTCCAGCGAATACAAGCCCATTCTTTCCTCATAGGTCAGTCCCGCCATCCCGGGAACGAACCCACGCTGAACTCCCTCAATAGCAAGAATGTCCTTCCTCAAACCAGGAGACCAAAATTGCGCACAGTACTCCAGCACTCACTGCGTGGTTTCCATCCACCGGCGAGCGGGCTTGTCACAGCGGGTCACACGGCCGCGAGTTGCCGCTTGTCCCGGGCGTGGCGCGGTGCAGCGCTCCAGGCCAACGGCTCTGCTCCACAAAGCCAGCTCCTCGCCTTGTTTACAACTTCGCCAGCCTGCATTTGCCAGGATTTTTGGCAGTAAATCCTCAGGTGCTTCGTCACAGTTTAAAGAACAGCGCGTGTGCAAGAAACATAGAAAATAGGTGCAGGAGGAGAGGCCATTCGGCCCTTCGAGCCTGCACCGCCATTCAATGTGATCATGGCTGATCATCCAACTCAGTATCCTGTACCTGCCTTCTCTCCATACCCCCTGATCCCTTTAGCCGCAAGGGCCACATCTAACTCCCTCTTAAATATAGCCAACGAACTGTGGCCTCAACTACCTTCTGTGGCAGAGAATTCCATAGATTCACCACTCTCTGTGAAAAATGATTTCCTCATCTCGGTCCTAAAATATTTCCCCCTTATCCTTAAACTGTGACCCCTTGTTCTGGACTTCCCCAACATCGGGAACAATCTTCCTGCATCTAGCCTGTCCAACCCCTTAAGAATTTTGTACGTTTCTATAAGATCCCCCCTCAATCTTCTAAATTCTAGCGAGTACAAACCGAGTCTATCCAATCTTTCTTCATATGAAAGTCCTGACATCCCAGCAATCAGTCTGGTGAACCTTCTCTGTACTCCCTCTATGGCAAGAATGTCCTTCCTCAGATTAGGAGACCAAAACTGTACGCAATACTCCAGGTGTGGTCTGACCAAGACCCTGTACAACTGCAGTAGAACCTCCCTGCTCCTATACTCAAATCCTTTTGCTATGAATGCTAACATACCATTCGCCTTCTTCACTGCCTGCTGTGCCTGATCCATATCCTTCCATTCCCTGCATATCCATGGGCCTGTCAAAGAGAGACAAAAATGCTGGAGAAACTCAAACTGGTGTTTCTCCAGCATTTTTGTCTACCTTCGATTTTCCAGCATCTGCAGTTCCTTCTTAAACACGGCCTATCAAAGAGTCTCTTAAACGCCACGATCGCATCTGCCTCCACCACCACCACACCTGGCAGCGCGTTCCAGGCACCCACCACCCCTCTGTGTAAAACAAAAACTTGCCTAATAAATCTCCTTTAAACTTTTCCCCTGTCACTTGAAAGCCACGACCTCTAGACACAGAATGTTGGAGTAACTCAGCGGGACAGGCAGCACCTCTGGAGAGAAGGAATCAGTCTGAAGAAGGGCCTCGACCCCAAACGTCGCCCATTCCTTCTCTCCAGAGATGCTGCCTGTCCCGCTGAGTTACTCCAGCATTTTGTGTCTGCCTTCGGAAAGATACAGAGGGCAGCGTGTAGTTCTTGGCATCGTAGCGCGGTGACCTAATGACGGGTCCGGTGAAGGCAAAGGTCACTTTTTGTCTCCAATTACATGGTTACCCTAGTAGGAGGAATCGACTCTTGATCAGAGACTGTGGCCCCGGGAACTCGGAGGCTTTGGAGATGCAGCGTGGAAACAGGCCCTTCGGCCCACCGAGTCCGTGCCGGCCAGAAATCACCCCGTACACCAACACGAGGAGCAACGTTACAACTTACCGAAGCCAATTAGCCGACAAACCCGCACACCTTTGGAATGTGGGAGGAAACCGGAGCACCAGGAGGAAACCCACGCGGGCCACAGGAAGAACTCCGTACAGACAGCACCCATGGTCAGAATCGATCCTGGGCTTCTGGAGCTGTGAGGCAGCAACTCTACTGCGATGTCACTCACCGATGCCAATTCTAAGAAGTCTGGATCTTGTTCACTTTGTTTGGGTAACCTCCTGTGGACATGCATTGGCACCTTGATATACCACTTCCTCGTCTGTGTAATTGCATCCGCACGCAAGCTTAGACATGCAATCTTTTATTTTGCACAGAGATCATTTAATGGTATATTAATTCTTCTGCCTCCCCCCCTCCCAATGGAAGCTCCAACGTGGAGACCACGAGGGGGAGCTCCGCGCTGAGACCACAGGGGGAGCTCCGCGCAGAGGCCACTGGGGGAGCTCCGCGCAGAGACCACGAGGGAACTCCGCACAGAGCCCATGGGGGAGCTCCGCACAGAGGCCACGGGGGAGCTCCGGGCTGAGACCACGGGGGGAGCTCCGCGCTGAGACCACGTGGGGAGCTCCGCGCTGAGACCACGGGGGGAGCTCCGCGCAAAGACCACGGGGGAGCTCCGCGCAGAGACCACGGGGGGAGCTCTGCGCAGAGCCCACGGGGGGAGCTCCGCGCTGAGACCACGAGGGAGCTCCGCGCAGAGGCCACGGGGTAGCTCCTCGCTGAGACCAGGGGGGAACTCCGCGCAGAGACCACGGGGGAGCTCCGCGCAGAGACCACGGGGGGAGCTCCGCGCAGAGACCACGGGGGGGAGCTCCGCGCTGAGACCACGGGGGGGAGCTCCGCGCAGAGCCCACGGGGGGGGGAGCTCCGCGCAGAGACATGGTTGTCTCCCTATATGGAGGACTCCAGTGCGTGACTTTGTTTAACGTGGGGAGACTGGTGCACAGACAGCCACCACACGGTCCTTGACAGATCTGGGTCAGGATCCAGTGTCATGGAGTCCAAGACGACCGGAGACCCTTTTCTGCTGCAGCCTTCATCCGCCTTCCCAGCCGTTGTGACGCTCCACTAAGGTCAGCCATCGTCCTCCGCCTGTTCCACCGTTGAGGTCTTGGTTGGATTGGCTCTTTGTCAGAGTCCTCCCCCTCGACCTTACCGCAATGGGTGGCCCTACCAGGAGCATCGCTCCAGACGGCATCGCTCTCTGAATCTCAGGACCACACAAGCTTCTCCACCACGACAAGGTGACAATCCACGGAGAGCAAGGCCTGACAATTAACCCAGATGTCTTTGAGAGGCTGATGAATAGCTGTTGAATAATCCAATACAGACCAAGAGGTTTTTCTCTGAGATATTCAAGTCTGTGAGTTTCAGTGTCACAACGCACAGGTTCTTACCATTGAGCAGTCAGTAACTCTGATATCAGTGCCTTCAGCCACAATGCTGCTGGTCTGTGAAGTGTCTCGATATTCTCCGCCAGTTCTTGGCCCAGAGCCACAACCTGCACACGTCCCAACAACTTTCATTCCACTGCTAATAACAAAGTGATCGGTGTGGTTATCCACCCAGAGAAGCGGAGGAAAATGATGCATAATATCCTCAGTTAGTCAATCCCCACAGGGTGGCGCAGCGGGTAGAGTCACTGCCTCACAGCGCCAGGGACCCGGGTTCTATCCCAACTACGGCTGCTGTCTATACGGAGTTTGCACGTTCTCCACGTGACCTGCGTGGGGTTTTCTCCGAGATCTTCGGTTTCCTCCCACACTCCAAAGACGCGCAGGCTTGTAGGTTGATTGGCTTGGTGTAAATGTAAATTGTCCCCAGTGTGTGTAGGATGGTGTTGATGTGCGGGGATCGCTGGTCGGCATGGACTCGGTGGGCCGAAGGGCCTGTTTCCGCACTGTATCTCTAAACTCAACTAAACTAAACTAAGCTCCCTATGTCAAGGAATATGTCAAAGACTCAAAACCGTGAAGAGGGAGAAAAGAGAAACTCCACCTCTCCTCAGTCTTTAAAAGTGTTCCTGAATCTCCCTTGCTCTCAGCATTGACCATGTCCAAGCCCTGCAGAATATTGTACATTTCAATAAGATTACCTCTCATCCATCTAAACTCCAATGAGTGAGGCCTGAAATTGTGTAGGAAGGAACTGCAGATGCTGGTTTACACTGAAGACAGACACAAAGTGCTGGAGTAACTCAGCGGGTCAGGCAGCATCTCTGGAGGAAAGGAACAGGGTCTCGACCCGAAACGTCACCTATTCCTTTTCTCCAGAGATGCTGCCTGACCCGCTGAGTTACCCCTGACATTGCTTAGCGTGATTAACCCTTTCCCTCTAGGACCACTCATCCTAGTGAACCTTGCCCGAAACGTACATTCGCTTCCTACCTTCAATGCACAAGTCACAAGGGTCTCGCCTTTTATATTCATTGTTTACACCAGTGATGGACACAAAATGCTGGAGTAACTCAGCGGGACAGGCAGCATCTCTGGAGAGAAGGAATGGGTGATGTTCTGGATTGAGATCCTTCTTCAGACTCTGCAGAACCAGCAGGGATCCCGGTTGCCAACCTGAAAATGACCTACTCATCAATACTCTTTGCTCCCCCTTTTGGGGGGAGTCCAGAACCAGTTCCCCGTGACCTGCGCAGTTTTTTCGCCAGAATCTCCAGTTTCCTCCCACACTCCAAAGACGTGCAGGTTTGTAGGTTAATTGGCTTGGTAAAATTGTAAATTGTCCCTAGTGTGTGTAAGATAGTGTAAGTGTAAGGAGATTTTAGAAGGATGAGAGGGTATCTCATTGAAACATATAAGATTGTTAAGGGCTTGGACACGCTAGAGGCAGGAAACATGTTCCCGATGTTGGGGGAGTCCAGAACCAGAGGCCACACAGTTTAAGAATAAGGAGTAAGCCATTTAGAACGGAGACGAGGAAACACTTTTTCTCACAGAGAGTGGTGAGTCTGTGGAATTCTCTGCCTCAGAGGGCGGTGGAGGCAGGTTCTCTGGATACTTTCAAGAGAGAGCTAGATAGGGCTCTTAAAGATAGCGGAGTCAGGAGATGTGGGGAGAAGGCAGGAATGGGGTACTGATTGGGGATGATCAGCCATGATCACATTGAATGGTGGTGCTGGCTCGAAGGGCCGAATGGCCTACTCCTGCACCTATTGTCTAATGCCTGCTAAACAATGCAAAGAGCTCTTGTGAATTAAACTTGCGAAACGTCCTTTAAAAATTCAAACACAGCTGTCGAATAATTCTCTTTTATCCACTCCAGTCAATATCTCCTCAGGACGTTCTCTTCAATTTGTCCAACACAATTTCACTTTAATGAAGACACGATGTCACTCGTTTGTTTATGGTTTTTCAAATATGCTGCTATAATGTTTTAAGAATTGATTTCAACAATTGTTTGATTTGTTTGAACAGTCTAAAGGAGGGTCTCGGCCCGAAACGTTACCCATCATCTCTGGAGAAAAGTTACTCCAGCATTTTGTGTCTACCTTCGATTCAAACCAGTATCTGCAGTTCTTTCTTACACATTTTAACCTACAAACATAAGGAGTAAGCCATTTAGAACGGAGACGAGGAAACACTTTTTCTCAGAGAGAGTGGTGAGTCTGTGGAATTCTCTGCCTCAGAGGGCGGTGGAGGCAGGTTCTCTGGATACTTTCAAGAGAGAGCTAGATAGGGCTCTTAAAGATAGCGGAGTCAGGGGATATGGGGAGAAGGCAGGAACGGGGTACTGATTGGAGATGATCAGCCATGATCACATTGAATGGCGGTGCTGGCTCGAAGGGCCGAATGGCCTACTCCACCAATTTTCTATGTTTCTATGTTTCTGTTGGCAATAGACAATAGGTGCAGGAGTAGGCCATTCGGCCCTTCAAGCCAGCACCGCCATTCAATATGATCATGGCTGATCATCCAACTCAGTATCCTGTACCTGCCTTCTCTCCATACCGCCTGATCCCTTTAGCCACAAGGGCCACATCTAACTCCCTCTTAAATATAGCCAATAAACTGGCCTCAACTACCTTCTGTGGCAGAGAATTCCAGAGATTCACCACTCTCTGTGTGAAAAATGTTTTTCTCATCTCGGTCCTAAAAGATTTCCCCCTTATCCTTAAACTGTGACCCCTTGTTCTGGTACTGGCTCGAAGGGCCAAATGGCCTGCTCCTGCACCTATTGTCTATTATCTATTGTCTAAACCTGTACGTCTTTGGAGTGCGGGAGGAAACCGGAGAAAACCCACGCAGGTCACGGGGAGAACGTACAAACTCCGTACAGGCGGTGCCCATAGCCAGGGTCAAACCCGGGTCTCTGGCGCCGTGAGGCAGCTACTCTACCGCTGCGCCACCGTGCCGCCCGTTTATAAGGACCTGGTGTATCACCGAGCAGGGACACAGGCTCGGCACAACTAGTAGCAGTTCATATTGAAATCTAAAATCTCAAAAAGAAATTTAACTCGGGGAGATAAAAACAAGTCCTAGTAAACACGAAATAAATTCAAAAGGCCGTGCATCTAAATATCAAACATCAACCAGGAAAACTAACAGATGACGGGGTGGAAGATAATGAGTCACATTGGTGACACGCAGGTGAATTACGGGAAACGGGACAATTAAAGCCATTCTGGCATCAATTGCGACATGTAGGGAAGGTTTCAGCTGTAAAAAGGTTAAAAGGGATAGGAGTAGAATTGGGCCATTCGGCCCATCAAGTCCACACCGCCATTTAATCATGGCTGATCTATCTGTCCCTCCTAACCCCATTCTCCTGCCTTCTCCCCCATAACCCCCGACACCCGGAATGGCGGGGAGGTTCAAGGAAGATCGGCAGACAAAAGGAGGTGGTTCAAAATCTAACTGTGGACAGAGTGGATGTGGAGAGGATGTTTCTGCTAGTGGGAGAGTCTTGGACCAGAGGTCTCTAGGAAGGAGATGAGGAGGACTTTCTTTAGTCAGAGGGTGGTGAATCTGTAGAATTCATTGCCACAAGCAGGCTGTGGAGGCCAAGTCAATGGATATTTTTAAGGTGGAGATTGATGGATTCTTGATTAGTACGGGTGTAAGGGGTTATGGGGAGAAGGCAGGAGAATGGGCTTGAGAGGGAAAGATAGATCAGCCATGATTGAATGGCGGAGTAGACTTGATGGGCCGAATGGCCTAATTCTGCTCCTACCACCTATGACCTTATGAACGCATCTGAAAATAAGCATGTGGAGAAATAGCAAAACAGAAAAATAAAGCATCCTGCATTTCAAACTCTGACTCAATGCTTTAACATAGTTTGGGTCATTTTATTATCTGACGTGCAAGAAAAAGTTTTGCAACCTCATAATAAAGTGGACTCCAGTGAATTGAAAGGCTCCTGTACAACCGGCTATCTGTGCAAATGAATGCTTCTGGCTGCCTGATCATTGCAGCCCCATCCTGTACCTCAGGGCTTCTCAAAGCGTTTTACAGCTAATACAAGCGCTCACTCTCATAATGTCGGGAAAAAGAGGAATCTAGGTTTAGAGGGATGTGGGCCAGTGGGACTAGTGTAGCTGGGACATGTTGGCCGGTGTGGGCAAGTTGGGCCGAAGGGCCTGTTTCCACAATGTGTCACTCTATGAATCTAAGAGTTCATTTCCTCTCAGAAAATTCCAACAAATAGTAATATGATCGTACTTTTTATCTAATGATATTTCCCAAGATTGGGGATGATCAGCCATTAACTCCCATTCCATCGACACAACCAGGTTTGATGGAGTGTTAGAGCATTTCCCCAAATAATGTGACTTAGTGGTGACTACAATCTTTGGCTCATTGTATGTTATATACAAAATAAAATGTAGTCTTCACTGAGCAGCTTCTGCGGCACGGTGGTGCAGCGGTAGAGTTGCTGCCTTACACCGCCAAGACGCGCGTCCAATCCTGACTACGAGTGCTTGACTGTGCGGAGTTTGTACGTTCTCCCCGTGACCTGCGTAGTTTTTCACCAGAATCTCCAGTTTCCTCCCACACTCCAAAGACGTGCAGGTTTGTAGATTAATTGGCTTGGTAAAAATGTAAATTGTCCCTAGTGTGTGTAAGGTAGTGTAAGTGTGAGGAGATTTTAGAAGGATGAGAGGGTATCTCATTGAAACATATAAGATTGTTAAGGACTTGGACACGCTAGAGGCAGGAAACATGTTCCCGATGTTGGGGGAGTCCAGAACCAGGGGCCACACACAGTTTAAGAATAAGGGGTAAGCCATTTAGAACGGAGACGAGGAAACACTTTTTCTCAGAGAGTTGTGAGTCTGTGGAATTCTCTGCCTCAGAGGGCGGTGGAGGCCGGTTCTCTGGATAGTTTCAAGAGAGAGCTAGATAGGGCTCTTAAAAATAGCGGAGTCAGGGGATATGGGGAGAAGGCAGGAACGGGTTACTGATTGGGGATGATCAGCCATGATCACATTGAATGGCGGTGCTGGCTCGAAGGACCAAATGGCCTACTCCTGCACCTATTGTCTATTATCTATCGCTGGTCGGTGGGCCGAAGGGCCTGTTTCCGCGCTGTACCTCTAAACTAAACTAAACTAAAGTAGGGATAGACTAAATATCTCTAATCCACTAACCTGTCAACGAGTCCTGCTAGCTTCACTGTTTGGATCCCCCCGTTATCACCTCCTCCACAGCCAACAATGGATCATTGTGGGCTCTTCTGATGTGTTCCGTACCTTTTCATACCTAGTTTCCCTCTCGCCTAACTCTCAGTCTGAAGCAGGTTCTCGACCTGAAACTTCACCTATCCCTGTTCACCGGAGACGCTGCCCATACCTGCCCAAGTTACTCCAGCACGATCGCTGGTCAACACGGGCTAGATGGGTGAAGGGCCTGTTTCCACGCTGTATCTCGGAAGCGTAAAGTCGAAAGCCTTTCCGAAAGCTCTAACGAGCAACAACAACATTCACTCCTTCATTTATCATCTTGTGAAAGCCTTCAAAGCATAAGCTCGGGCGGGTAGCTATGATCTCATCGTTACACCTCCATCTTGCCTCCTTCTGATCTGCAGGCCGAGCGGTGAGTCAGGCCCAGGAAAACTAACTCAACTCTGGTAACTTTCCACTGCAACATCTCAGGCACAATACTGTGAATCAGAAGTGCCATTGGCATATTTCCCAATTAAATTGGGCAATTTAGGGGAATCATAACTACCTTGTCATCAGTATATTGTCACGTGTGCAGTGAAAAGCTTTTTGTTTTCACGTGCTATCCAGTCAGTGGAGAGACTATACATTCTTACAATCAAATAAAGTCATTCAATGAACATAGAAACATGAAAACGTTGAAAATAGGTGCAGGAGGAGGCCATTCGGCCCTTCGAGCCAGCACCGCCATTCATTGTGATCATGGCTGATCATCCCCTATCAATAACCCGTGCCTGCCTTCTCCCCATATCCCTTGATTCCACTAGCACCTAGAGCTCTATCTAACTCTCTCTTAAATCCATCCAGTGATTTGGCCTCCACTGCCCTCTGTGGCAGGGAATTCCACAACTTCGCAACTCTCTGGGAGAATTTTTTCTCCCTCACCTCAGTCTTAAATGACCTCCCCTTTATTCTAAGACTGTGGCCCCTGGTTCTGGACTCCCCCAAAATCGGGAACATGTTTCTTGCATCTAGCGTGTCCTATCCCGTAATTATTTTATATGTTTTGTATAAGATGCCCTCTCATCCTTCTAAATTCCAGTGAATACAAGCCCGGTTGCTCCATTCTTTCATCATACGACAGTCCCGCCATCCCGGGAATTAACCTCGTGAACCTACGCTGGGCTCCCTCAATAGCAAGAATGTCCTTCCTCAAATTGGGAGACCAAAACTGCGCACAATACGCCAGGTGTGGTCTCACCGGGGCCCTGTACAACTGCAGAAGGACCTCCTTGCTCCTGTACTCAACTCCTCTCGTTATGAAGGCCAACGCGCCATTAGCTTCCTTCACTGCCTGCTGTACCTGCATGCTTACTTTCAGTGACTGATGAACAAGGACCCCCAGATCTCATTGTACTTCCCCTTTTCCTAACCTGACACCAATCAGATAATAATCTGCCTTCCTGTTCTTGCCACCAAAGTGGATAACCTCACATTTATCATGAATGGTCTTTCCACTGACTGGAGAGCATGCAACACAAAAGCTTTTGACTGGACCTCGGTACACGTGACAATAAGCTAAACTCAACTATTCTATCTGAAGATGTTCTTGTTAATCTCAGATATCTACGTTACTCGAAATATCTTTCAACAATATCCTTGCCCCACAGCACATCATTTCCCACTGTCACTGACACGTTTTATTTGGATCACTTTATTATTCCAGGTATCTCCCCAAACTTGCACTCACAACCACCTCTAGTTTTAATCTCTCACCACTTTTATTTACACTAGTTGCACAAGTTCACAAATAAATCTTTTCACTTTGTCTAGACATGAAACATAGACATTTAAGCACCTCCCTTTAGTCTTAAACAGGCTGTTAGACAATAGACAATAGGTGCAGGAGTAGGCCATTCGGTCCTTCGAGCCCGCACCGCCATTCAATGTGATCATGGCTGATCATCCCCAATCAGTACCCCGTTCCTGCCTTCTCCGCTAATTTTAAGAGCCCTATCTACCTCTCTCTTGAAAGCATCCAGAGAACCGGCCTCCACCACCCTCTGAGGCAGAGAATTCCACAGACTCACCACTCTCTGTGAGAAAAAGTGTTTCCTCGTCTCCGTTCTAAATGGCTTACTCCTTATTCTTAAACTGTGTGGCCTCTGGTTCTGGACTCCCCCAACATCGGGAACATGTTTCCTGCCTCTAGCGTGTCCAAGCCCTTAACAATCTTATATGTTTCAATGAGATGCCCTCTCATCCTTCTAAACTCTGTTGAGAGCAAGGACGACTTGCTTCCTTTGAGTTGAGTTTATTACCACATCCCAAAGATGGTGCGGGTTTATAAATTAATTGCCCCTGGTGTGTAGGGAGTGGATACGAATGTGGAATAACATAGAACTAGTGTGAATGGGTGATCGATGGTCGGTGTAGGATTCGTGTAGGCCACAGGGACAATTTCCATGCTATATCTCTAAAACTAAAAAAAAATCCAAAGTCCACATATTAAATTAAAATGGATCAGCTGGAATGGATTGAGTTGAGTTCAGTTTATTGTCACGTGTACTGAGGTACAGTGAACAGCTTTGTTTGCGGGCTGGCCAGTCAGCGGAAAGCCAATACGTGATTACAATCGAGCCGTTCGCAGTGTACAGATACATGATAAATGGAATCATGTGAATGAAGATTAGTGCAAGATAAAGCCAGCAGAGTCCGATCAAAGATAGTCCAGGGGTCCTTGGGTGACCGATGAGGCCAATGTGGGAATTTCCAAATCTTTCAGAAGTGGACAAAGACACAAAGTGTTGGAGTAACTCAGCGGCTCAGGCAGCATCTCTGGAGGTAAAGGGTGGCGGGCTGGTGGATGGGTAGTTTGTGAGGCCATGTGCTCCTACTGCAGTTTATGCCGGGCGTTTGCAAGCTCCTGATCCACGGCTTCATGGTCCTCAATACCCTGGCGTGTGGTCTTGGGCTAGGAACTCCCACCGGTCACTGAGATCCAATGGTCACTGAGTTATTCCAGCACTTTGTGTTTTGTGCAGATGTATGGTAGTCTGTTTTGCTTGTCACAGGCAAAGTCATCCCATCCCATCAATATACCTTCCTATTCCTTTCTCCCTTCTGTAGTTCACACGGTTACTCTTAAATGCACGGTGGCGCCACGGTAGAGCTGCTGCCTCACGGCGCCAGAGACCCGGGTTCGATCCTGACCGCGGGTGCTGCCTGTACGGAGTTTGCACGTTCTCCCCGTGATCACGTGGGGTTTTCTCCGGGTGCTCCAGGAGTTTGCTCCCACTTTTCCAAAGGCGTGCAGGTTTGACGGTTAATTGGCTTCTGTAAATCGTCCCTAGTGTGTGTTGGACGTGGAACTGGGGAAACGTACAACCAGCGTGCGGGCGATCGATCGCTGGTCGCTGCGGAGTCGCTGGGCTGTTTCCACACTGCTTCTCCAAACTCAACTAATGACCAAAGCACATTCCACAATTTAACCATTGCTTGGGCGAAAATGCTTCTCCTGAATTCTCGATAGAATTTATCAGTTATTATCTTATAATTATGGCTCCCGGTTCTGACATTCCACTGCAAGTGGAAACATCTAACCTATCTATCTAATCCCTTCAGAATATTTTAACCTTCTTTGAACACGGTCCCCAGAAGCCCTTGTTCAATCTTTCTCCGAGAAACATAGAAAAATAGGTGCAGGGGTAGGCCATTCAGCCCTTCGAGCCAGCACCGCCATTCAATATGATCATGGCTGATCATCTAAAAGCAGTACCCCATTCCTGATTTCTCCCCACATCCCTTGATTCCTTTAGCCCTAAGAGCTAAATCTAAGCCCTGTCCCACTGTACGAGTTCATTCCAAGAGTTCTCCCGAGTTTGCCCTGATTCGAACTCGGAGATTTACGGTAATGGCCGCTCGTCGGTACTCGGGGCTCTCGTGGACATTTTTCAACATGTTGAAAAATCTGCACGAGTCTTACCTGCCATTAGCGAGTCTTCCCGAGTACCTGCCGTTAGCGTTACGAGCCGCTAAGAGACGCCCCCGAGCTCCGACGTACCCGCTACGTTCATTCTCCGTGCTTACCACGAGTTTGATTTTATTTTAAACTTGGGAGAGTTCTTGAAAGAACTCGTACAGTGGGACAGGGCCATTACTCTCTCTTGAAAACATCCAGTGATTTGGCCTCCACTGCCTTCTGTGGCAGAGATTTCCAGATTCACAACTCTCTGGGTGAAGAAGTTTATCCTCAAGTCTCGCTGGTCTCCCTCAGCTCATCTCATTATCGTTAATCTTTTTGACCTTTTTCACCAGGGCTTCATTTCCATAATGTGCAGGAACTCCCTGTGTGGTTATGAATACATTTAACATGATCTGCATTGATTTATAGAGAATATTTCTGGAGAGAAAGTTTACGAGGATCTTGCCAGGGGCCTGAACTATAGGGAGCGGTTGACAAAAATGCTGGAGAAACTCAGCGGGTGAGGCAGCATCTATGAAGCGAAGGAATAGGTAACATTTCGGGTCGAGACTCTTCCATTGGGAACGGTTGAGCAGGCTAGGTCTTTATTCCTTAGATCGCAAAAGGTTAAAGAGTGATCTTATCTTATAGATCTTGCAGAGGCATATACGGTCACAAGGGGCATTGATAGGGTGAATGCAGAGTCTTTTACTGAGGATAAGGGAATCAAGGACCAGAGGACATTTCTTTAAGGTGGGACGGGGAGAGATTCAATAGGAACCTGTGGGGTAACTTTTACACACAGAGGGTGGTGGGTGTATGGAATGGCCTGCCAGAGGGTGTAGTTGAGGCTGGGACATTTACATTTAAAAGGCACTTGGACAGATACATGATGGGAGAGGCCTACAAGGATATTGGCCAAATGCGGGTAAATGGGACTAGCTGAGAGAGGACATCTTGGTCATCGTGGACGCGTTGGGCCGAAGGGCCTGTTTCCCTGCTGTACCTGGGCTGTGTATCTCAGTATCCCGGCCCCTCACAAATAGGGAAGTCCCTCGGCAGGGACAGGTTGGGCTGACGGGGCATGTTTGCGTGCGGTTTGACTGTATGACTCCACACAAGGGATAGGAGTAGAATTAGGCCATTCGGCCCATCGAGTCCACTCCGCCATTCAATCACGGCTGATCTATCTCCCCCTCCTAACCCCATTCTCCTGCCTTCTCCCCGTAACCCCTGACACCCGCACTAATCAAGAATCTATCAATCTGCATTTGAAAAATATCCATTGACTTGGCCTCCACAGCCGTCTGTGGCAATGAATTCCACAGATTCACCACCCTCTGATTAAAGAAATTTCATCTACTTCTCATCTCCTTCCGAAAAGCATGTCCTTTAATTCTGAAGCTGTGCCCTCTAGTCCTAGACTCTCCCACTAGTGGAAACGGACTGTTTATTCGTAGAATTCATAGTTTATTCATAGCAACACACAGTTTGGGCCCACGGAGACCATGTTGGCCATTACTCACCAATTTAAGTTACTCCTGCCTTCATCTATTCTATTCTCCCTACACTCTCACGAATTAATTCTTCCACTTACAGTACCTATACACAAGCTAATTGAGTGACCGATCAACATGTCATTGTGATGTGGGAAGAAAGTGGAGCAGAGAGGAGTAAACACACGTGGACGCAGCCCAGACCGTCGCACAAACCAACCTCCCTTCCACTGACTCCATCTACACCTCACGCTGCCTCGGCAAGGCCAGCAGCATCATCAAGGACCAGTCTCACCCCCGGCCACTCCCTCTTCTCCCCTCTCCCATCGGGCAAGAGGTACAGAAGTGTATGAAAACAAACGCTCACATCTCCAGATTCAGGGACAGTTTTGTCCCAGCTGTTATCAGGCAACTGAACCATCCCACCACAACTAGAGAGCGGTCCTGAACTACTATCTACCTCATCGGGGACCATCGGACTATCCTTGATCGGACTTGACTGGCTTTACCTTGCACGAAACGTTATTCCCTTATCATGTATCTGTGAGCTGTGGACAGCTTGATTGTAATCTTGTATCTTTCCACTGGCTGGTTAGTGCGCAACAAAAGCTTTTCACTGTACCTCGGTACACGTGACAATAAACTGAACAGGGGAGCCGAGATCAGGATTGAACCGGGGACTCGAGCGTTTGTTAGGCAGCAGCTATATTAGCTGTGTTTCCATTCACACGTTTGGCCGATTAACTGTGGACAATTTATCTTCAAACTCTGCCTGTTCTGAAATCTCGATCGCAACTTGCATTTCTCCGCAGGATATCCTGTACTGATCACTGTGGGGCTGTTGGCTGATTACGTCCATCATGGCTTGTCCACCAGCTGGCATGAGAACACATCGTAGCTCGGTGGCGCAGCAGGTAGTGCCGCTGCTTCACAGCGACAGAGACCCGGGTTATAGACAATAGACAACAGGTGCAGGAGTCGGCCATTCGGCCCTTCGAGCCAGCACCGCCATTCAATGTGATCATGGCTGATCATCCCCAATCAGTACCCCGTTCCTGCCTTCTCCCCATATCCCCTGACTCCGCTATTTTTAAGAGCCCTATCTAACTCTCTCTTGAAAGCATCCAGAGAACCGGCCTCCACCGCCCTCTGAGGCAGAGAATTCCACAGACTCACAACTCTCTGTGAGAAAAATTGTTTCCTCGTCTCCGTTCTAAATGGCTTACTCCTTATTCTTAAACTGTGTGTGGCCCCTGGTTCTGGACTCCCCCCAACATCGGGAACATGTTTCCTGCCTCTAGCGTGTCCAAGCCCTTTAACAATCTTATATGTTTCAATGAGATACCCTCTCATCCTTCTAAACTCCAGAGTGTACAAGCCCATCCGCTCCATTCTCTCAGCATACGACAGTCCCGCCATCCTGGGAATTAACCTTGTAGGGTTGAACCTTGAACCCGGGTTCAATCCAGTGTCTGCGTGGAGTTTGCACGTTCTCCCTGTGACCACGTGGGTTTCCTCCAGGTACTCCGGTTCCCCCCCCCCCCCTCCTCCCCCCCACATCCCAAAGACGTGCGGGTTTGTAGGTTAATTGGCCCTTTGTAAATTGCCCCCTGGTGTGTTGGGCGTGGATAAGAAAGTGGGATAGCATAGAACCAGTGTGAGCGGGTGCAGGTAGGAACTGCAGATGCTGGTTTAAACCGAAGATGGATACAGAAAGCTGGAGTAACTCAGCGGGACAGGCAGCATCTCTGGAGAGAAGGAATGGGTGATGTTTCGGGTCCAGACCCTTCTAGTGTGAGCGGGTGATCGATGGTCGGCATGGGCTCGTCGATCTCTACAAAGCTGAGGCCACGCGCCAACTCGTCGGCTGTCCGCCCCGAACGGCAATCCTACTAACAACACCCTACACACACTGGGGCTAATTTACATTTACACCAAGCCAATTCACCTGCAAACCTGCACGTCTTTGGAGTGTGGGAGGAAATTGAAGAGCTCGGAGGAAACCCACGCGGGTCACGGGGAGAACGTGCAAACTCCGTACAGACAAGCGCCCGCAGTCGGGATCGAACCTTACCCGTAAGATTAACGCCCGTACTGGATCTCGGAGCAATTCCACCAGTCCTATCCCCAGTCCATTCTCCACGATCCCACCAACCGACCCTCTTGATTCTCACCTACACCTGGGCTCACGTTGTCGCCCAAAGAGTCGTACCTTTTTCTGGTAGCCACTGGATTTTCAACACGTTGAAAATTTTCGGCCACCTGCTGCGACTATAAAAAACCCAGCTAATCACATTTGTCTTAGAGGTGTCTGACATCTGTGGAATTCGCTGCCACAGAAGGTAGTTGAGGCCAGTTCATTGGGAGGGAGTTAGATGTGGCCCTTGTGGCTAAAGGGATCAGGGGGTATGGAGAGAAGGCAGGTACAGGATACTGAGTTGGTTGATCAGCCATGATCATATTGAATGGCGGTGCAGGCTCGAAGGGCCGAATGGCCTCTACTCCTGCACCTATTGTCTATGTTTCTGTAAGAAATAGAACAGAAGTAGGCCGTTCAGCCCATCGAGCCCGTCCCAACATTCAATAAAATGTTATGTAAGAATATGATGTCTGAAGAAGGGTCTCGACCTGATAACGTCACCCATTCCTTCTCTCCGGAGACGCTGCCTGTCCCGCTGAGTTACTCCAGCTTTTTGTTTCTATCTTCAATGAAATATTATGCTTTCCCCTCGGCATCAGTTGCACAAAATTGCCCAGAAAATAGACACAAAATGCTGGAGTAACTCAGCGGGTCGGGCAGCATCTATGGAGCGAAGGAAATAGGCAACGTTTCGGGCCAAAACCCTTCTTCAGACTCAAAAAAAAAGTGGCCCGGGAAATGCCAGGAATGCACAGAAAAGCCATTCGGCATCTGTGGGACGTTAGCCGAAACATGACCCGTGCTTCTCTCTTTCCACAGATGCGGGCCGCACCGCAGGGGGTTTTCCACCAATTCTCGCTTTTATCTCCATTGTCGTCCACGCTTCCATCTACCGACGAAGGAAAGGCGCAAAACGGCCCTTGACAACCCTCGGTAGCTGCCGCGAGTGTTGGAACGGATAGATGTAAGGAGAATCGAGAGGGAAAACAAATCAAATATAATGTCGCCTTGTTTTATAAACGACCATTAAGCAGCAAGGGAGACAGAAATGCTGGAGAAACTCGGCGGGTGAGGCAGCATCTGTGGAGCGAAGGAATAGGTGACGTTTCGGGTCGAGACCCTTTGGGTCTCGACCCGAAACGTTACCTATTCCTTCCAAGGAGGGTCTGGACCTGGAAAGTCACCTATTCCTTCGCTCCATAGACGCTGCCTCACCCTCCGGGTTTCTCCAGCATTTTTGTCCACCTTCGATTTTTCCAGCATCTGCAGTTCCTTCTTAAACATAAAGCTGCGAGGGGCTTTGAGGGTAGCTCAGAATAAGCCTGGCCTTGCTCTGAACATTGTGGCCTTAAGGAACCCCATCAGAAAACAGCATGAATAGAATTAAAGTCACATTTCTTTAAGTTCGGCCCATCGATTCCACTCCGCCATTCAACCATGACTGACCTATCTCTCTCTCCTAACCCCATTCTCCTGCCTTCTCCCCATAACCCCTGACACCCGTACTAATCAAG
Organism: Amblyraja radiata; assembly: GCF_010909765.2. Taxonomy (NCBI): domain Eukaryota; kingdom Metazoa; phylum Chordata; class Chondrichthyes; order Rajiformes; family Rajidae; genus Amblyraja; species Amblyraja radiata. The sequence continues at coordinate 28,704,383 of NC_045986.1, read as the reverse complement.
AATCTGTCTATCTGTCTGTCTTAAAAATACCCATTTGTTATTTTCAGAGACACAGCGAGGAAACAGGCCCTTCGGCCCACCGAGTTCGTACCGACCAGCGATCCCCGGCACACTAACACTATCCTACACGCACCTGGGACAATTTTCACATTTATGCCAAGCCAATTCACCGACAAAGCTGCGCGTCTTTGGAGTGAAAGGAACGTCCCTCAACTCTGACCTCTGGTCCTAGACTCTCCCATTATTGGAAAATTCCTCTCCACCTCCACTCAGTCCAGGTCTTTAAAACAATCACTTTGAGACTTGTGAGTTTTCGCTATTGGATTTCAGAGAATAAGGGGTCGGCCATTTAGAAGGGAGACGAGGAAAAACCTTTTCACCCGGAGAGTTGTGAATCTGTTGAATTCTCTGCCTCAGAGGGCAGTGGAGGCTAATTCTCTGGATGCTTTCATGAGAGAGTTAGAGAGAGCTCTTAAAGATAGCGGAGTCAGGGGATATGGGGAGGAAGGCAGGAACGGGGTACTGATTGGGGATGATCAGCCATGATCACAATGAATGACGGTGCTAGCTCGAAGGGCCGAATGGCCTACTCCTGCACCTATTGTCTATTGACCCCTTTCATTTCCTCATAGCCGGCAGGTGACGTAGGAAGGTCAAGCTAGATATGTCCTGACTTGGTGCTGATAGGGCCACAATAGAATTCCTATTATTTCTCAGTGATATCTCAGACATGGCAAGCTATTGAATGAATATACATGGAAGGGTGAGTCAGAGTGTCTGAGTCCATTGGGAGGGGTTAAGGCGGCAAAGATTAGCGAACACTCTAAACATAGTGAACCAAAGGTCTCACAAAGCAACTCCTTATGGATCAAAGAGCGACACAAAGTGCTGGCGTAACTCAGCGGGTCAGGCAGCATCGCTGGAGAACATGGATCCGCTGTTACAGGTGTCAACTTCTCTACATCGGTGAGACCAAGCGCAGGCTTGGCGATCGCTTCGCCCAACACCCCCGCTCAGTTCGCAATAACCAACCTGATCTCCCGGTGGCTCAGCACTTCAACTCCCCCTCCCATTCCCAATCCGACATTTCTGTCCTGGGCCTCCTCCGTGGCCAGAGTGAGTCCCACCGCAAATTGGAGGAGCAGCACCTCATATTCCGCTTGGGCAGTTTACACCCCAGCGGTATGAACATTGACTTCTCCAATTTCAGGTAGTCCTTGCTTTCTCCCTCCTTCCCCTCCCCTTCCCAGCTCCCCCACAGCCCACTGTCTCCGCCTCTTCCTTTCTTCTTCCCCCCGCCCCCCCGACATCAGTCTGAAGAAGGGTCTCGACCCGAAACGTCACCTATTCCTTCTCTCCATAGACGCTGCCTCACCCGCTGAGTTTCTCCAGCATTTTGTGTCCACCTTTTGTTTACATCCGTGTTCACTCCTTTGGGGCAGAAATTGCAGAGAATTGTGGACGTAGCCCAGAGACCAACCTCCCTCCCACTGACTCCATGTATACCTCTGGCTGCCTCGGCAAGGCCAGCAGCATAATCGAGGACCAGTCGCACCCTGGCCTAGTCATACACCATCTTGGGGTGTCGATTCACTGTAGGTTTAAGATGAAGGGGGGAAAGATTTTATCGGAACCTGAGAGGTCATCTTTTCCCGCAGTGTACGGAACGAGCTGCCAGAGGGGGTAGTTGAGGCAGGGACTATCGCAAGGCTTTTGAGAAGCAATTAGACAGGTACATGGGTAGGACAGGTTTGGAGGGATATGGGCCAAACACAGGCAGGTGGGGATGCTGCCTGTGTAGATGGCCGGTGTGGGCAAGTTGGGCCGAAGGGCCTGTTTCCACGCTGTGACTCCAGCTAGTAAACAAAATGCCTCACCTGAGGCAGGTAACTCGTTCAGACAGGTGGATCCGAGCAGGAATGGGAACAGATATTTCTCAGCGCTCAGCTCCCACAAGCCAAGGGGTATTACATACCTCCATCGCTACCTGTGTTTACCTGGTCAGGTGTGACAGGGATGCTGGTAATAACAACACAGCATCACTGGCTGCACCAGCAGGTCGCCCCACCGTGACACAACTCAGGCTGTCCAGCCCCGCATACGTCATCCTTGTCCTTTATACAGCAATGAGCAAACCCTCTGATTCAGACTGGAGCACCCATTACACAGAGGAGACACTTCCTGTCAAACCCCCATCCTAAACACAAATCTTGTCTTTAGACAGACACAAAGTGCCGGAGTAACTCAGCGGGTCAGGCGACATCTCTGACGTTTCAGACTGAGAGCCTTCTTCAGTCCGAAGGATCTGCCTGATTCACTGAGTTACTCCAGCATTTTGTATCTGTCTTTGGTATAAACTAAACTAAACAAGCTCTGTACATTGGGACACAACATGTGTCTCAGACTGGAGAGTTTAGTCTTATTGTCACATGTAACGAGGTACAGTGAAAAGCTGCTGTTGGTACTGGTTTGCTCTACAAATAGACACAAAATCCTGGAGGAACTGAGTGGGTCAGGCAGCATTCTTCAGTCTGAAGAAGGGTCTTGATCTGATACGCCACCTATTCCTTCTCTCCAGAGATGCTGCCTGTCCCGCTGAGTTACTCCAGCCCTAGTTAGCAATGATCCATTCTCCATGTTCCTTGATCCACATCCCCTTTGATGTCTTGTTTTCACACCTCGCCCTCCCTTATCTCTGTGTCTCCCTCTCCCCTGACTCTCAGTCTGAAGAAGGGTCTCGACCCGAAACGTCACCCATTCCTTCTCTCCAGAGATGCTGCCTGTCCCGCTGAGTTACTCCAGCATTGTGTGTCTGTGTGTCTGTCTCTGTGTGTGTGTGTGTGTGTGTGTGTGTGTGTGTGTGTGTGTGTGTGTGTGTGTGTGTGTGTGTGTGTGTGTGTGCGTGTGTGTGTGTCTGTGTCTCTCTCTGTCTGTGTGTGTGTCTGTGTGTCCGTCTGTGTGTGTGTGTGTGTGTGTGTGTCTCTCTGTCTGTGTGTGTGTGTGTGTGTGTGTGTGTGTGTGTGTGTGTGTGTGTGTGTGTGTGTGTGTGTGTGTGTCTGTGTGTGTGTGTGTGTGTGTGTGTGTGTGTGTCTCTGTGTGTGTGTGTGTGTGTGTGTGTGTGTGTGTGTGTGTGTGTGTGTGTGTGTGTGTGTGTGTGTCTGTGTCTCTCTCTGTCTGTGTGTGTGTCTGTGTGTCCGTCTGTGTGTGTGTGTGTGTGTCTCTGTGTGTGTGTGTGTGTGTGTGTGTGTGTGTGTGTGTGTGTGTGTGTGTGTGTCTCTGTCTCTGTCTCTGTGTGTGTGTGTGTGTGTGTGTGTGTGTGTGTGTGTGTGTGTGTGTGTCTGTGTGTGTGTGTGTGTGTGTCTGTGTGTGTGTGTGTGTGTGTGTGTGTGTGTGTGTGTGTGTGTGTGTGTCTCTGTGTGTGTGTGTGTGTGTGTGGTGTGTGTGGTCTCTCTGTGTGTGTGTGTGTGTGTGTGTGTGTGTGTGTGTGTGTGTGTGTGTGTGTGTGTGTGTGTGTGTGTCTGTGTGTGTGTGTGTGTGTGTGTGTGTGTGTGTGTGTGTGTGTGTGTGTGTGTGTATGTGTGTGTGTGTGTGTGTGTGTGTGTGTGTGTGTGTGTGTGTGTGTGTGTGTGTGTGTGTGTGTGTCTGTCCGCTGGGGCGTGAGCAGCCCAAGATAAACAGGCGTCTGTAGAAACGGATTTACCTCTGAGTCGCTGCCGTTTCCTGCCTTGTCTGGACCTCCTGTGCTCCAAGTCCATCGCATCAGCGGTGCCCGGGGTCGCTCAGACCAAGTTGCTGCTTGTACATGGGCTGCCCTGTCCCACACTCACACACACACACACCCACAGTCCCAGGAGCGGTGAGTGAGTGAGAGGGAGGCGACACTAGATGGGTTGCCGGCCAAAACAAACACCCTGACATTCCTTGTGGACAGAACCTCACACGGATCTGGTGAGTTGTGGGTCGCTGCGAGGGGGAACCTCTCCTCTCCTCCCCTGTGTCCACGGCTGTCCCACAAGCAGCCAGGCAGGCAGGCATGTGCTGTCAGTCAGCCCTTCCTCGCTCGGCGCAGGGCGAGGGTGCTGTACTGACATGCCCCTGTATACACCCACTAAAGGTGTTTCAAACTAGTTCTACTGGTGTGCAGCAGTCTAGGCAGAGAGGGGGAGAGGGAGGGAGGGAGGGAGGGAGAGAGAGAGGGAGAGAGAAAGAGGTTTAGAGAGAGAACAAGTTTAGGGAGGGAGAGAGAGGAGGGAGGGAGAGGAAGAGAGAGAGAGGGGAGGGAGTTTATAGAGAGATGGAGGGTGAGAGAGAGGGAGGGAGAGAGGGAGGGAGGGAGGGAGAGAGGGAGGGAGGGAGAAGGAGAGAGGGAGAGAGGGAGGGAGGAGGAGGGAGAGAGGGAGGGAGGGAGGGAGAGAGGTTTAGAGAGAGAACAAGTTTAGGGAGAGAAAGAGGGGGAGGGAGAAAGGGGGAGAGGGGGAGGAAGAGAGAGAGAGGGGAGGGAGTTTATAGAGAGATAGAGAGAGGGAGAGAGGGAGGGAGGGAGGGAGAAGGGGAGAGGGAGAGGGAGAGAGAGAGGGTGAGAGAGGGTGAGAGAGAGGGAGAGACACAGAGAGGGAGGGAGAAGCAGAGAGAGAGAAGGAGAGGGAGAGAGGAGGAAAGAGAGAGGGAGAGAAAGACAGACAGAGAAAGAGATGAGGAGGAATTTCTTTAGTCATAAATCTGTGGAATTCACTGCCACAGACGGCTGTGGAGGCCAAGTCAGTGGATATTTTTAAGGCAGAGATAGATATATTCTTGATTAGTGCGGGTGTTAGGGTTACGGGGAGAAGGCAGGAGAATGGGGTTAGGAGGGAGAGACAGATCAGCTGTGATTGAATGGGGGAGTAGACTTGATGGGCCGAATGGCCTAATTCTGCTCCTATGACCTATGACCATGAGTGAGAATCTAGAGAAAGTATTATCCATTGACCAACATTTAACACAGATGTGAACAACCACACACACTTGGACATTAACTGCCTAAGAAATTAATATTCGAATTGCCTAAAACTTACTATTGTTTTGTCGCTTACAGCTGCAAAGAAGCGTGTTAGCATCAACATAAGGGCTATAGCCTAATTGTGAGTTTATATGTTACATGGGACATATGCTGATCCATGTACTGTAAGTATTTATACTTATGCATCTTAAATATGTATGTCATGTTTTATACTTTGGCAATATAACAATGTATTTTTTATCATGCCAATAACGTTTTTAAATTGAATTGAATTGAAATTGAATTGATTATATTATTTTTTAATCTGTAGGTAAAACACAGCCCCAATTGAGAGGCAGTTCCTAGAGGGGACTATGTGAGCAATGTAATCCAACTTGTCCCAGTGGGCAGACACAAGGAACCAGGCCATAAGTGAGCTACACCTGTGATCAAACAATGCGGAAATTTAACAAATGCTGCCTCCATCAGATCAAAGAATTTCAGACTAAACAAGGCTTCGCAGCCAAGAGAGAGATCAGGAGATAGACACAGACTAACTCAGCGGGACAGGCGGCATCTCCGGAGAGAAGGAATGGGCGACGTTTCAGGTCGAGACCCTCCTTCAGACGGAGAATCAGGGGAGAGGGCGACGCAGAGGTAAAGGAAGGGCAAGGTGTGATAACAAGACATCAAAGAGGATGTGGATCAAGGGACGTGGAGAATGGGTCATTGCTAACTAGGGCAAGGTTTACAACGAAGCATACGCAGGTAAACATTTAATCGGGGCGACAGACTGGTCGGGGGAACTGGGAAGGGAGAGGGATGGAGAGAGAGAGAGGGGGAAAGCAAGGGTTACCTGAAGTTGGAGAAGTCTCAATGGGTTGCAATGAAGGAAGGAACTGCAGATGCTGGTTTAAACTGAAGATAGACACAAAATGCTGGAGTAACTCAGCGGGACAGGCGGAGAGAAGGAATGGGTGACGTTTCGGGTCGAGACCCTTCGGGGCTCGACCCGAAACGTCGCCCATTCCTTCGACCCGAAACGTCACCCATTCCTTCTCTCCAGAGATGCCGCTGCCTGTCCCGCTGAGTTACTCCAGCGTTTTGTGTCTATCTTCCAACCAGCATCTGCCGTTCCTTCCTACACACAAGAGATATCAGTTCAGTTTCATCTATTGTTTGTTGTATTATGAAGTGTGGCATTTATGACAAGGGAGGAGGTCACGAGACATTGGTTAAGGGCTTGGACACGCTAGAGGCAGGAAACGTGTTCCCGATGTTGGGGGAGTCCGGAACCAGGGGCCCCACACAGTTTAAGAATAAGGGGTAAGCCATTTAGAACGGAGACGAGGAAACACTTTTACTCACAGAGAGTTGTGAGTCTGTGGAATTCTCTGCCTCAGAGGGCGGTGGAGGCAGGTTCTCTGGATGCTTTCAAGAGAGAGTTGGATAGGGCTCTTAAAAATAGCGGGGTCAGGGGATATGGGGAGAAGGCAGGAACGGGGTATTGATTGGGGATGATCAGCCATGATCACGTTGAATGGCGGTGCTGGCTCGAAGGGCCGAATGGCCTCTACTCCTGCACCTATTGTCTATTGAGACTACTCCCGGCGACCAACGGCGAACATGTGGCGACAAACTAGTCACATAGACAATAGGTGCAGGAGGAGGCCATTCGGCCCATCGAGCCAGCACCGCCATTCATTCTGATCATTGCCTAAAAAAAACTTGCCTAAGTGGGACAGACCCATCTGTGTATCGACCCGGTCTACTCCTCTGGTGAAATTATGCACAATTTTGTACATCGATGTTTTCAAGAGAGAGTTAGATGGAGCTCTTAGAGCTAAAGGAATCAAGGGATATGGGGGGGGGGAAACAGGAACTGGGTACTGATTGGGGATGATCAGCCATGATCACATTGAATGGCGGTGCTGGCTCGAAGGGCTGAATGGCCTCTACTCCTGCACCTATTGTCTATGTTTCCATGTTTCTGTGTTTGTACACGGTTCCTGTGTGTGAAATAGCAGAGAGGTGTTGGTGTTCCTCAATGCAGGCCTCAACAGGCAGTGAGCAGAGTCATTTCGGCTGACTGGCTACCATCCAAGCCCTTCACATCCCCACAGGACAAACAGGCAGAGCCGCTGCTTGCTGCTTGCACTGAGCGCGGTGACATGGACATTCTCCATTCGGCACGGCACGACACGCCACGGCACGGCTCCCGTTTGCCAGAGTCTCTCCGAGCCAGAGTCTGAATCAACCCTGTGATCCCATCAATAAATCCCAGGAACAAGGTCATTGACAAATATCATTGAATCACCATCTCGGATGGTTCGTGAAGGGCTGATCTAATGTCTCTTATGCCTTTGCTAAGCCACAATTATATTGTTATTCCGTTCACAGTCACTCCCACCAAGCTGCTTGGGGCGTTTATCAATGTTCAAGACCTGGTGTAAAAGGGAATCATTTTTGTGACCTTCTGTACAGAAGCAATTGGAGCAACATGGGCCATTGAGTGACTTTCAAACTGAAGAGGGGGTCCAAACCCCGAAACGTCACCCACCCTTATTCTCCAGAGATGCTGCCTGTCCCGCTGAGTTACCCCAGCACTTTGTGTCCATCTTCGATGTAACCCAGCATCTGCGGTTCCTTTCCACCAACTGAGTGACGATTGGCTTCTCAGAGGTGAGTACATGATCACAGTGATAGGACAACATAGGAGATGATTCAATGAGTGTGTCAGCGGTCAGCGACACTCGCAGACAAGTCTGGACCATCAACGATGAAATGACAACTAGGATGTTACAAAGCGTTAAAATTAGCCAGGGCCCCCATTACAACAAAAGATTTCCACTAAACTAAACTAAACTAAAAACTAAGCCAACCTAACCAAACCAAGCCAAACCAAACTAAACCCAGCCAAGCCAAGCCAAGCCAAGCCAAGCCATATCAAACCAAACCAAACCAAACCAAACCAAGCCAAGCCAAGCCATATCAAACCAAACCAAACCATACCAAGCCGCTACTCACTCTGGGGTCAGAGTGAAACTAAGCCAACCAAGCCAAGCCAAGCCAAACCAAGCCGCTGCTCAGTCCAGGGTCAGAGTGAATGTTGCTGATGGCGATATTTTATTGTCACTTCTACTTAACTAGGTGCAGTGACCTTCGTTGTTTTTGCAAACATAGTACACAAAAGAGTCACCACAAATGTGCCGATACATTTACAAAAAGTACTCATCCCTTCTTCGTCTCCCCCCCACCCCACCACCATGTGAAGTCCACTATCTTCCACCGCTTCTATCCAGTGCTTGGCAACTACTTCCAGCAGCCACTGGTTGTCCTCCAGGATGCACCGAGAATCTATTACTCTCCGCCTTAAAAACATCCGTTGACTTGGCCTCCACAGCCGCCTGTGGCACAGGTTCACCAGCCTCTGACTAAAGAAATTCCTGCTCATCTCCTTTCTAAAGGCACGTCTAAAGGTTTTCACCCAGAGAGTTGTGAATCTGTGGAATTCTCTGCCACAGAAGGCAGTGGAGGCCAATTCTCTGGAAGCTTTCAAGAGAAGAGTTAGATGAAGGTAACGGAGTCAGGGGATATGGGGAGAAGGCAGGACCGGGGTACTGATTGTGGCCATGATCACATTGAATGGCTCAAAGGGCCGAATAGCCTACTCCAGCACCTATTGTCTATGCATTAATGTATCTATGTCCTTTTTACTTTGAGGCTATGCCCTCTGGTCCTAGACTCTCCCACTGGTGGTAACATCCTCTCCACATCCACTCTATCCACTGCGGGTGTGAGCGGCCCGGGTGATAAATCCACCCGTTCACCGGGAGAGTCTGCCGAGCCTGACCAGCAATACACTCCGTTCCCTGTGTACCACAAGCCTGTGTGGACCTGCCTGTAGCCAAGGCAGTAACAGCCGGCAGCTGCACGAGATCTGATGCAACACATTCCTGGCACAGTGTTTAAGAAGGAACTGCAGATGCTGGAAAATCGAAGGTAGACCAAAAATGCTGGAGAAATTCAGCGGGTGCAGCAGCATCTATGTGGCAAGTTCAAGTTCAAGTTCAAGTGAGTTTATTGTCATGTGTCCCTGTATAGGGCAATGAAATTCTTGCCTTGCTTCAGCACACGGAACATAGTAGGCATATTACTACAAAACAGATAAATGTGTCCATATATCATAATATAAATATCTAAACACATGAATAAATAAACTGAAAAAGTGCAAATAACAGAAAATGGGCTATTAATGTTCAGAGTTTTGTCCGAGCCAGGTTTAATAGCCTGATGGCTGTGGGGAAGTAGCTATTCCTGAACCTGGTCGTTGCAGTCTTCAGGCTCCTGTACCTTCTACCTGAAGGTAGCAGGGAGATGAGTGTGTGGCCAGGATGGTGTGGGTCCTTGATGATACTGCCAGCCTTTTTGAGGCAGCGACTGCGATAAATCCCCTCGATGGAAGGAAGGTCAGAGCCGATGATGGACTGGGCAGTGTTTACTACTTTTTGTAGTCTTTTCCTCTCCAGGGCGCTCAAGTTGCCGAACCAAGCCACGATGCAACCGGTCAGCATGCCCTCTACTGTGCACCTGTAGAGGTTGCTCTCGGTCAGCATGCTCTCTACTGTGCACATGGAGCGAAGGAAATAGGCAACGTTTCGGGCCGAAACCCAAAGGGTTTCGGCCCGAAACGTTGTCTATTTCCTATAGTGGAGATTGTTCAACTCTTTGCATAGAGCGAAGGAAATAGGCAACGTTGCCCATTTCCCTCGCTCCATAGATGCTGCTGCACCCGCTGAGTTTCTCCAGCATTTTTGTCTACCTTCGATCCTAAACCCCACTGCCCCCGAGGCCGCCCGCCCGCTCGCCGCTGACAGCGGCAACCTGGTTGGATGAAACCCTCGCATTCCATTGCAAGCTGTGGGCTGAAGTTACGTCGGAGTGCCCTGGAATTATTTCTGATGTGACACGAATTTAATTAGGGCTTACACACGAGTGGAATTTTCCACACAAACGCGCTGGAGAGGATGGTATGTGAGCGGCTCACAAATATTATTCACCCTCAGCAGCAAAGAGTAACCGGCTGCCTGGTGTCTGACTGAATCGACCGATTTTGAAATGCAACCCATGACTTCTCTCCCAGAGACAGTCACACAGAATTCCCCATCCTCATGCACAACACACGGGGCCACACACATCATATATAGAGAGAGAGAGAGAGAGGGCAAGAGTCATAGTGAAACAGCGTGGAAACAGGCCCGTCGGCCCAACTTGACCACACCGCCCAACATGTCTCATCTACACTAGTCCCACCTGCTCGTGTTTGGCCCATATCCCTCCAAATCTGTCCCAGCCATGATATATATATATCTATCTATCTTCGCTTTGAACAAGTATCTGCATTTCCTTTCTACTATATATGTATATGTGTGTGTGCGTGTGCATACGTGTGTGCATGTGTGTGTGTGTGCGTCTGCATGTGTGTGTGTGCGTTTGTGTGTGCGTCTGCATGTGTGTGTGTGTGTGTGCATGTGTGCGTTTGTGTGTGTGTGTTGTGTGTGTGTGTGTGTGCGTCTGCATGTGTATGTGTGCGTTTGTGCGCGCATGTGTGTGTGTGTGTGCGTTTGTGTGTTCACGTATGCGTGCATGTGTCTGTGTGTGTGCGCGTGTGTGTTTGTGTGTGTGCGTGTGTGTGCGTGTATGTGTGTGTGCGCGCATGTGTGTGTGTGTGTGTGTGTGCATGTGTGTGTGCGTCTGCATGTGTATGTGTGCGTTTGTGTGCGCATGCGTGTGCATGTATGCGTTTGTGTGTGTGTTCACGTGTGCGTGCATGTGTCTGTGTGTGTTTGTGTGTGTGTGCGTGTGTGTGTGTGTGCGCGCGCGCATGTGTGTGCGTGCGTAAGCTAGATGATATATAAATGATCTAAGACACAAAATGCTGGAGTAATTCAGCGGGACAGGCAACATCGCTGGAGAGAAGGAATGGGTGGGTGCCTTCTCCCCGGAGATACTGCCTGTCCCGCTGAGTTACTCCAGCATTTTGTCCCTATCTTCTGTGTTCATAAGATCATAAGTGATAGGAGTAGAATTAGGCCATTTGGCCCATCGTCTACTCGGCCATTCAATCATGGTGGGACAGTATCTCTCCCTCCTAACCCCATTCCCCTGCCATCTCCCCATAACCTTTGACACCCGTACTAATCAAAATGATCTATGTATCATCTAATGGAAGGACTAGAAACCTCCGCTGCTAATGAAGGACCCATGAATGGATGCAAGATGGCTTCGGTATTGCAGGTAACAAAAACGGATCAAGAAAAAGGAATAGAATATTATATATTTTTGTCTAGAATTCAGCTTGAAATTCTAAATATTCTTCGTGCTACTGAAACTGAAGATAAGAACCATAACCACACTCAGATGTTATTTACTTTTATCTTAATATATTATTGTAAATATTAATTAGCTGGATACCAAACAGCTTACTTTGCGTAGAGACTGAGTAACCAATTTACATTTAAGCATGCTTTCCTTTCCAAGATATCTGAATGATAGATTTTTCAATATCCTAGTTAGTTTTGGCCATTGATTCAGTAATCCTTTATCCAAAGTACACAAAAAAGCTGGAGAAACTCAGCGGGTGCAGCAGCATCTATGGAGCGAAGGAAATAGGCAACGTTTCGGCCCGAAACCCAAAGGAAATAGGTAACGTTTCGGGCCGAAACTCGGAAGAGTTTCGGCCCGAAACGTTGCCTATTTCCTTCGCTCCATAGATGCTGCTGCACCTGCTGAGTTTCTCCAGCTTTTTTGTGTACCTTCGATTTTCCAGCATCTGCAGTTCCTTCTTAAATCCTTTATCCAAATACTGAATTTGCCAAGAAGCTTTTGAAGACTAGAAATACTGCTGAACATAGAATAAACATGATGACTTCCATAACTCCTGAGGAGAATTTTTTTTTTTTTAAAGTCAGCAAAAAAAATGAAGAATCCCAAAATATCAAGAAATAGACCAAAACAGGTAAGAACAAGGAAATGTGTAGGAGGGAACTGCAGATGCTGGTTTACACCGAAGATAGACACAAAATGCTGGAGTAACTCAGCGGGTCAGGCAGCATCTCTGGAGAGAAGGAATGGGTGACGTTTCGGGTCGAGACTCTTCTTCAGACTGTCCCATCCCTCTGTCTGAAGAAGGGTCTCGACCCGAAACAAGGTTAATTCCCGGGGTGGCAGGACTGTCATATGCTGAGAGAATGGAGCAGCTGGGCTTGTACACTCTGGTGTTTAGAAGGATGAGAGGGTATCTCATTGAAACATATACAATTGTTAAGGGTTTGGACACGCTGGAGGCAGGAAACCTGTTCCCGATGTTGGGGGAGTCCAGAACCAGGGGCCACAGTTTAAGAATAAGGAGTAAGCCATTTAGAACGGAGACGAGGAAACACTTTTTCTCGCAGAGTGGTGAGTCTGTGGAATTCTCTGCCTCAGAGGGCGGTGGAGGCAGGTTCTCTGGATACTTTCAAGAGAGAGCTGGATAGGGCTCTTAAAAATAGCGGAGTCGGGGGATATGGGGAGAAGGCAGGAACGGGGGGTACTGATTGGGGATGATCACATTGAATGGCGGTTGTGACTCGAAGGGCCGAATGGCCTACTCCTGCAGCTATTGTCTATTGAAACGCTGCCCATTCCTTACATCCAGGGATGTTGCCTGTCCCGCTGAGTTACTCCAGCATTTTGCGTCTATTTTAGGAAAAACAAACGTGATCTTGGAGCAACAGAGCTGCCAGGTAATAGATCAAAAGAGGGAAAACTCCAGAATGAACAGATTGTCCCGGTGATAGGGAATGTTTGTGGCTCATCAAACAGCCATGGAGAGTCGAGAGAAGCAGAGCAAATAGACTTGAAACAAATTAAGGTGCAAACTATTTTAATCAAACAAAATAAATATATCCAGAGCATTCTGCTCCTAAATACAAGTAAGGAAGCAAATATGCAGTAGATACAAAAACAATTAGCAGCAATTAGCACAGATTTAAAAGTGGAACTATTGTGATATGTGATTGAAGATCCACTTCTGTGACTAACACACAGAGAGACGCCATCTTGAGGGGCCTTAGATTGGAGCTGGTGGAAGGATTAGGGGGGAAGGTCTGGAACTCTTTGCCTGGGACGGTGATGAAGCAGAAGACCTCGTCATGTTTATTAAGTACCTGGACGGCCATCAGAGGAGCCGTGACCTGCAACGCAATGGACCAAGAGCTGGGAATTGGGGGTTCATTTGAAGTCTAGGCCAGCGTGGAAACGTCTGTCCAAACCATAAATCTCCATGATGTGACTGTCCGACGAGAGGAAATCCTGCAGCTCTGGGCCTCGATAGCCAAAGGAAAGGTGAAGAAAATCAGGAAGACACAAGTGGTCAGCAAACTCAAGCTGAGCACCAGCTTGAGACACGTTCTATGTCAGCAGATGGGAGGAAGTTGGTACACTGTGGTTATCACTGGGATCAGGATCTTAAGCCTCTGGTGGTGCCTTTTATACACAAGGTAACATTCCCTAAAGACCACACGCACAGAACTATTTGTGGTGCATATGTTAAAATCATTTTATTTTTGTGTTGGGAGTCAGAGATGAAGCTAAGTTCAACAGAATGTGAATGCTTTGTGTGGACAAGGAATACTTTGTAAAATTGTCGGTGCCCTTTATATGGCCACCCTTTGCATACCTTGTGTGTGCAAAAACAGAGAATCTCACTGTGAAATAACACGTGATAATAAAGTATTATTCATTCGATCATTCAATCATAATGAAGATGCAGAAAGAAGAGGGAAGATTTGCAGGGTTTTTTTAAGAGATACAGCGTGGAAACAGGCCCTTCGGCCCACCGTGTCAGCGCCACCCAGCGATCCCCGCACGCTAGCGCTATCCCACACACACTAGGGACAATTTACAAATGTTTCCAAGCCAATTAGCCTACAAACCCGTAGGTCTTTAGAGTGTGGGAGGAAACCAGAGCTCACAGAGAAAACCCACACAGTTAAGAACAGAGAGGAAGGCTGAGAGATGTAGTCTTCACGTCAACAAGAGAAAAAAGGTTGAGGTTGCTGGAGGGCGGAGGTGAGGGAGTTAGACACCAAGCGTCACGTGTTTGTGTAAGATTACACGTCATTACTAGCTATAAGAATTCATACAAAGAGGATGTAGCAGGAGCTTGGATCAGATTACCCACAGCAAGCAGGATTACCGGGTCCGCATTCTTTGTGGAAGAACTCTTCCACGTTCATTGATCAGGTGAAGTCGTAGGAAGACATGCTGGGGTGTTGGATCCTCTCGCCCTGCGCTTGGCCGGGTTCATTTGTTGTTTGACTTGCAGACACCAGCCCAGCGGCAAGCGCAGTCACAGCATACACAGTACACATGCACACAGCACACAGCACACACAGTACACATGCACACAGCACACATGTACACATGCACACAGCACACACAGTACACATGCACACAGTACACATGTACACAGCATACACAGCACACACAGTACACATGCACACAGTACACATGCACACAGCATACACAGTACACACAGTACACATGCACACAGTACACATGTACACAGCATACACACTACACATAGCATACACAGTACACATGCACACAGTACACATGCACAGTACACATGTACACAGCATACACACTACACATAGCATACACAGTACACATGCACACAGTACACATGCACACACAGTACACATACACACAGCATACACAGTACACATGTACACATGCACACACACAGTAAGAACATCGCTCAAGCAATTGGCAGCACTTTTCCTTTCATGTGTGCAGCAAAGAACATCATAGAGTCTTTAATGGCTACATCAGACTAATAATCAAGGGCAGGAAGCCTAGAGCAGAGAATTATGGAGGGGGAGTTTACTAGTGCAACGTTTAAGAAACATTTGGATAGGACAGGTTTAGAGGATTATGGGCCAAAGGCAGGCAGGTGGGACCAGTGTAGATGGGGCATGATGGTCAGCATGGGCTGTCCACTGCTTTCGGGACAGCGCCTCCTGTGAGTGTGGGGACCCAACACAGACAGTGGAGCACATAGTCAGTCACCAGTTGCCCCAAACACCGGCCACCGAATGGTGAACGAGGTCTGATTGACCTGGGCGATGACATATGGGCCTGGCTCGCCTCTAATGGAGTTGCTGGTCTAAAAGACACACGGCAGAAGAAGAAGAAGGTCAGCATGGGCAAGTTGGGCCGAAGGGCCTGTTTTATGACTCTATAAGTGGGAGTTAAGAGGGTCTTGAATTTGACACTTCTGTTGGGAAGGATGTTTGTGTTATAGACAATAGACAATACAATAGATCATAGGTGCAGGAGTAGGCCATTCGGCCCTTCGAGCCAGCACTAGTGTTCTCACTGGCTCTCAGACATAGCCCTTACATGGATCACAAACTGACCAGACAAAAGACTTCCGCCCACACCAAACCTACCCTCCCCTGGCACAAAGTGCTGGAGGAACTCAGTGGGACAGGCAGCATCTGTGGAGGTATTGGATGAGGGCCGATGTTTCGGGTCGGGACCCTTCATCAGATTGATTTTGCATGTGTCTCCCACCCCACCCCTAGCGTGTTCCCACCTCTAGCCAGTCCTCCCCACAGAGCTGACTCTTCATGTGATCGTTGCTCACATCAGCAGCATTCGTGCTAATCCTCAGGGAAAGGACTTACTACCAGCAAGGATCCACCAAAGAACAAACGATGAGCGTTTGTCGGCACTGGGCCGGCACTCGCTGGAATTTAGAAGGATGAGGGGGACCCCTCAATGAAAGGTACAGAATAATGAAAGGCCTGGATAGAGTGGATGTGGAGAGGATGTTTCCACTAGTGGGAGAGTCTAGGACTAGAGGTCGCAGCCTCAGAATTAAAGGATGTTCTTTTAGGAAGGAGATGAGGAGGGATTTCTTTAGTCAGAGGGTGGTGAATCTGCGGAATTCTTTGCTACAGACGGCTGTGGAGGCCAAGTCAGTGGATATATTTTACATAGATTTGTGATTAGTATGGGTGTCAGAAGGGGGGGGAGGGGGGGTGAATGGGTGGGGTGAGTGAGTGGGTGAATGGGTGGGGTGAGGGTGGGGTGAGTGAGTGGGTGGGTGAAGTGGGTGGGGGTGAGAGGGTGGGGGGGTGAGAGGGTGGGGGTGAGAGGGTGGGGGTGAGAGGGTGGGGGTGAGAGGGTGAGGGTGAGTGGGTGGGGGGTGAGGGTGGGGGGGTGAGGGTGGGGGGAGTGGTGACCCATTCTATCTGCCGCGTGTGTGAAGGTGCGTCACAGACATGCAAAGCCAGCATGAGGAGGAACGAGCCACGTGTGCAGCAAACACCAAGCAGAGAGAGCACTGACATGGGAGCAAGTCTACAGCCTGGTCCTGCAGTGTCCACTCCACATCTCCCAGCCCGGGCAGACCCTGGCCGACTGTGTAATAGCCAGTTAGCTCCTGTAAGGCTGAGTTGCCACTTGCAGGCTTATGGTACTTCTGGATATACAATTTCCTGTGGAGATATAATGACTGAAGTTAGAGCAGAGACAGAGACCTCAATGAATGAGCAGATGCTAATTTATGCATTTACAGTCACCACTGGCAGTATACATCCCCCCTCATTGTTCTTTAATCAATAAATAAATGCTTTCTCCTGCCTGGTTTTTCATTGTGGTTGAAGAAAGATGCAATGCACCATTGCTTGAAGTCATGGGACTTAAAGGGCCTGTCCCACTTGCATGCGATTGCGTGCGTTTGGCGCGACCAACCGGAAGCGGAGTTCGTGCTAAGTACGCGCTAAGTTCGGGTTAAGTTCGCGCGTGACGTCATTTGCGTCATGCTTACCAATCAGCTGGGCAGGAGGCGGGCCGGCTGAATTTGGGCGTCGCACGGCGTCGGGCGGTGACCTCATCACGCAACGCCACGTGCTAGGCGTACGCGGTCAAGACGCTGCATACGCCGTCATGACACTGCGTACGACCGCAATGCGCCTGCGTGCCGACAGGCCGTTGGCGCGCAAAGATTTTGGTCACTGCAAGAATTTCGGAGCCCCGCGCGGCCATAAGGTGCCTGTACGCCTCAAGCGACCACGAGGTCGCGTAATTTGCGAGCCAAGCCCGCGTAAGTGGGGCAGGCCCTTAACTCCGCATTGCCCTCGATTCACGTTCTCCCTGACCGACTATAAAACCAAAGTTTAGCATCAACTAGTCACTGCTGAATTATCGAGCCCTTGCTGGACCAGTCACACACTGAGCTTGCTGCCTGCCGTTAGATGTCAACACAATGGGGATGGGATCCATGTTACCAGGCCAGCGAACAAAGCATTCGAGAACTCCGCAATCCCTGGACAGAAGGAGGTCCTGCTTGCAGGAACTCCGCCAAGAGTTTCTGCATTCAGGATCTCCCACAATCCCCAGACAGGAGGCGGTCCCAACACTCTTCCACACTTTCAGTCTTCAGCCTTTACTTCACATACTCATTGAAGTATTTTTTTTAAATATTGTCTGTTTTATTTTCTCTCTCTTCATTCTTTGAGTTATCCTTTGCTGGTTTCTAAAGATTTATCAATCCTCCAGCCTACCACTCATCACAAGATTCCAGCATCTGCAGTTCCTTGCGTCCCCATGTTGGAGATTCCATCCATTCATGTTACGGACATTATGGCGAATAACATCATATAATGTATGGAGCTTTATTCTAATCGCACAATTGAAGTAAACATTTTAATTTGGGCAGCTAACATCCCAGCGGTAAGGATATTGATTTCTCTAACTTCAAGTAATCCTTGCGTCTCCTCTTTCTCCGTCCCTCCCCACCCTAGTCGTTGTACTAGTTTCACAGTCGGCCTGTTGAGTTTCACTGTCTGTACAACTCGTTATTGCCTACCGCACACCAACAATGGACCATTGTGGGCTCCAACGTCCCTTGACCAGTGTTGGTATCTGCATATCTTTCATTCATTTGTTCCATGCGCCGCCTATATCTCTCGTTTCCCTTTCCCCTGACTCTCAGTCTGAAGAAGGGTCCCGACCCGAAACGTCATCTATTTCTTTTCTCCAGAGATGCTGCCTGACCCGCGGAGTTACTCCAGCATTTTCTGTCTTTCTCTGTGGTAAACCGGCATCTGCAGTTCCTTCCTACACAGGAATAGCTACTTCCCCACAGCCATCAGGCTATTAAACTTGGCTCGGACAAAACTCTGAACATTAATAACCCGTTATCTGTTATTTGCACTTTATCAGTTTATTTATTCATGTGTGTATATACTTATACAATGGTATATGGACACACTGATCTGTTCTGTAGTCATGCCTACTATGTTCTGTTGTGCTGAAGCAAAGCAAGAATTTCATTGTCCTATCTGGGACACATGACAATAAACTCACTTGAATCTTGAATCTTGACTCTACTCAGACTGTCTGCTGCCTCTAACCGATGTGGGCCTGTACCCTTGCCAAATAGGTGGATTGACACGTCAACTCACCGACAGGTAAACATCCTGGTTGTCCGCCAACGCCTGCTTGGCCAGGTACCGCTCCCGCTTAATCTTCACCTGCAGGGACTCTGGGATGTCCAGCACCATCCAGTCGATCAGACGGAGAATGAGAAACACCACGTGCTACAGAACCAAAGCACAGCCGTTCGGTGACATAGCCAGCGGCAATCGGTGACATAGCCAGCGGCAATCGGTGACATAGCCAGCGGCAATCGGTGACATAGCCAGCGGCAATCGGTGACATACACCACGGCAATCGGTGACATAGCCAGCGGCAATCGGTGACATAGCCAGCGGCAATCGGTGACATAGCCAGCGGCAATCGGTGACATAGCCAGCGGCAATCGGTGACATAGCCAGCGGCAATCGGTGACATACACCACGGCAATCGGTGACATAGCCAGCGGCAATCGGTGACATACACCACGGCAATCGGTGACATAGCCAGCGGCAATCGGTGACATAGCCAGCGGCAATCGGTGACATACACCACGGCAATCGATGACATACACCACGGCAATCGGTGACATAGCCAGCGGCAATCGGTGACATAGCCAGCGGCAATCGGTGACATAGCCAGCGGCAATCGGTGACATAAACCGCGGCAATCGATGACGGAGGGAGTTAGATGTGGCCCTTGTGGCTAAAGGGATCAGGGGGTATGGAGAGAAGGCAGGTACGGGATACTGAGTTGGATGATCAGCCATGATCATATTGAATGGCGGTGCAGGCTCGAAGGGCCAAATGGCCTACTCCTGCACCTCATTTCTATGTTTCTATAGCCAGTGGCAATCGGTGACATAAACCACGGCAATCGGTGACATAGCCAGCGGCAATCGGTGACATACACCACGGCAATCGGTGACATAAACCGCGGCAATCGATGACATAAACCACGGCAATCGGTGACATAAACAAATATCAAATTTGGTCACATCAACAAACTAGAAGGGTACAGAGGAAAGCAGCACGCTCTTGCATCGGGAACTACAATAGAGTTGCTGTCCCACCTGGAGTGGGAAACGCTGGAAACAAGAAGGACAAGGAACACACTAGCCATGTTGTACATGATTCACAAGGGGATGTTGGGGCATAACTACAGGTAGATACATAACATACTCAACAGAAAGGAGAACAAGAAAGAGAAATGATCTGCAAATAGAAATCCCATTCGCCAGGACAGATATTTATAAGAACTCATTCTTTGTAAGAACCTTATGGGAATGGAATAAACTAGACAACAATATAGTCAAATCGCCTTCACTAGACAGATTTAAGGGGGCACTAACAGCACGTTAGTGTGTACAACACATCCAAGTTGGCGATATGCAGAGTACTGCCCTGCCGACTACAAATTCAGCAGATTCAGAAGATTCACAAACCACACTAATTCAGAGACATAGCCAGCGGCAATCGGTGACATAATCAGCACAAATTCAGTGACATACTCGGCAGGGCTCCTGCAACAGCAACAGTCCTCTCCACAGGCCCAGGGCAGAGCCAGCACACAGCAACGTCAGAGGCACACATAGTGTGGAGGAGTATCTACACTGAACCCCACCAGGGACGGGCAGACACCCCAGCAGTATGAAACCCAGAGTGCGTTACAGGATGCTATCAACTATCGCAAAGTTTAAGAAACATTTCGACACAAAATGCCGGAGTAACTCAGCGGGACAGACAGCATCTATCGGTGGATAGAAGGAACGGGTGTAACCATATAATTTCAATACGCCATGGTATATATGACAATAAACAATAAACTAATCTGGAGATTCCACTAGCACTTTCATTCTGGGGTTCTACCTCTGTACTGTGAGGTATGTTGATCCCAAAACTAGTACAGCACATAATCCTCCAAAATGTTTGCCACCTCCAATGGGATCATAACAGTAGTCACATCATATAACCATATAACAATTACAGCACGGAAACAGGCCATCTCGGCCCTACAAGTCCGTGCCGAACAACTTTTTTTCCCTTAGTCCCACCTGCCTGCACTCATACCATAACCCTCCATTCCCTTCTCATCCATATGCCTATCCAATTTATTTTTAAATGATACCAACGAACCTGCCGCCACCACTTCCACTGGAAGCTCATTCCACACCGCTACCACTCTCTGAGTAAAGAAGTTCCCCCTCATGTTACCCCTAAACTTCTGTCCCTTAATTCTGAAGTCATGTCCTCTTGTTTGAATCTTCCCTATTCTCAAAGGGAAAAGCTTGATCACATCAACTCTGTCTATCCCTCTCATCATTTTAAAGACCTCTATCAAGTCCCCCCTTAACCTTCTGCGCTCCAGAGAATAAAGACCTAACTTATTCAACCTTTCTCTGTAACTTAGTTGTTGAAACCCAGGCAACATTCTAGTAAATCTCCTCTGTACTCTCTCTATTTTGTTGACATCCTTCCTATAATTGGGCGACCAAAATTGTACACCATACTCCAGATTTGGTCTCACCAATGCCTTGTACAATTTTAATGTACATGGATAGGATTAGTTTAGAGGGATTTGGGCTAAACGCAGGCAGATGGGACCAGTGTAGATGGGACACTATTTAACGCACATGTCTAATCAATAATGTTTTACTAATAATGTTTTATGTGTCATTCCTAACTGTCACTGTATGTCATGTTGTCACTTGCGGGCGGAGCACCAAGGCAAATTCCTTGTATGTGAATACTTGGCCAATATACTTATTCATTCATGTTGGCCGGTGTGGGTACATTGGGCCAGGTGGGCTGTTACCACACTGTATCACTATGCAGGCACAGGGAAATGCCTCAGCAAATGTATAAATGAGCTTTAATTTGGCATTGACATTCCGAGCTCTACATTGAAGATGGAGATTTTAAAAGAGTCCCAACTACCCGACAACAGGGGTGCAGAAACCGATCACGAGGAATTACTCCCGATGTTCCCGATGTTGGGGGAGTCCAGAACCAGGGGCCACACAGTTTAAGAATAAGGAGTAAGCCATTTAGAACGGAGACGAGGAAACACTTTTTCTCACAGAGAGTGGTGAGTCTGTGGAATTCTCTGCCTCAGAGGGCAGTGGAGCAGGTTCTCTGGATGCTTTCAAGAGAGAGCTAGATAGGGCTATTAAAGATAGCGGAGTCAGGGGATATGGGGAGAAGGCAGGAAAGGGGTACTGATTGGGGATGATCAGCCATGATCACATTGAATGCGCGGTGCTGGCTCGAAGGGCCGAATGGCCTACTCCTGCACCTATTGTCTATTGTCTATTGTCACAGAACCGCTCAATACTGCATTACCTCGAAGGCAATGATGAATCCGAGTCGAACGGCCAGCAGCTTCCAATAGAAGAGGGTGAGATTCCCAGCGGGATCACGGAATGCTTTGTACCTGTCATTACATGTAAGAATCACATAGATATCACAACACAGGAACAAGTTTGGTCCCAACTGCCCAGGGTGGAGTTTAGATAGTGTAGATCCGCGGAGTGTGTGTTTGAACGTCCCGACGTCGGAGTTTGGATCATCCCGACGAGAGGGCCTGTACATTGGGCGACTGCGGAGGGTTCGTGGCCCCGACCACGGGTAAACAAAGGAGGAGGACTGGCTGAACCTTGTTGCCTTCCAGCACAGTGAAGAATGTTGTGGTGGATGTTTGTGTTAAATCTTATTGTGTATTGTGTATTATTTTTAAGTGTATCGCTGCTGGCAAATTCATATCACTGCACCTTCGGGTGCATGTGACGAATAAAATTGACTTTGACTGTTAATACTTCACCCAGTTCATCTCTTGATCCCAACTGTTCCATTGGTCATTGATCTGACCTGCCCTTGACTGGTAACATATTTGATTCATTGATTGAAGGAAACAGGCTCTTCAGCTCACTGAGCGCATGTTGACCATTCCTCACCTGTTCACACTAGTTCTATGTTCTATCCCAGCTGTGTATCCATCCATTCCCTACACTCTAGGGGTAATTTACAGAGGGCCAAATAACCTACAAACCTGCACAACTTCGGGATGTTGAAGGGATCCGGAAGAAACCCCCGGCCTCGGGGAGAACGTGCAAACTCCACACAGACAGCAAACGAGGTCAGGATGGAACCTGGGTCCCTGGCGCTGTGAGGGGGCGGCACTACCTGCCGCTGTTGGCTTGTTGCAATCACTCACTCTATTGTTGCATTCCATGGTCTCCCAGTTCCCTGCATAAACAGATTTCCCCTGCAATTTACCGAAGCCAATGAACCGAAAAACCTGCACGTCTTGGGAATGCGGGAGGAAACCGGAGCACCCGGAGAAAACCCACGTGGTCACAGGGAGAAGTACAAACTCCGTACAGACAGCGCCCGCAGTCAGGATCGATCCCAGGTGCTGTAAGGCAGCAACTCTAACACTGTGCCACCGGGCTGGGCTGACCTCTCATTTTCGCAACAATCTTTCTTTTATTAATTTAAAATTTAAACTCCTGCAGCGCCGGAGACCCGGGTTCGATCCCGACTACGGGCGCTGTCTATACAGAGTTTGCACGTTCTACCCGTGACCTGCGTGGGTTTTCTCCGAGATCTTCGGTTTCCTCCCACACTCCAAAGACGTGCAGATTTGTAGGTTTAATGGCTTGGTATAAATGTAAAGATTGTCCCTAGTGGGTGTAGGATAGTGTTAATGTGCGGGGATCGCTGGTCGGCGCGGACCCAGTGGGCCGGAGGGCCTGTTTCCGCGCTGTATCTCTAAACTAAAACTAAAACTAAAACTATGTACATGGTTTGAGTTGTGGTGGACAAAATCGCATGCTCATATTTGATTCATATTCAATGCTGGTCCTGAAGGGAAGATGGATAGGAACCATTTTAGGGGCCATGGGCCAAGCACAGGGGGTAGATGGGACGAGCTTAGATGGGGCACCTTGGTCGGCATGGACGAGATGGGCCGAAGGGCCTGTTTCCCTGCTGGCTGCCCAGGGCCCACTGGTCGGGCTCTCTCACCTGCATATGGTGTAGTTGCTGCTGACGTAGCTGTAGGGTGAGTAGGCCAGTGTGAAGTTCACGTATCCATCCAGGCTCCCACTGTTCTCGTACTGGTAGAGCAGCCGAGGGAGGAACTCCGATGTAAATGCAATCAGGAACGCCTGGAGCAGGAAATAAAAGATTGAACGAGATGGAGACATAGTCACCACCTACACTAGTCAAGACCCCTTCCCCTCTCCCCTGACTCTCAGTCTGGAGAAAGATCTCGGCCCGAAACGTCACCCATTCCTTCTCTCCAGAGATGCTGCCTGTCCCGCTGAGTTACTCCAGCATTTTGTGGCCATCCACCTATTCCTTCTCTCCAGAGATGCTGCTTGTCCCACTGAGTTACTCCACCGTTTTGTGTCTATCTTCCATATATACAAGAAAATACACAATATGCTATATATTTGTCCCGTACACACAGTACAACAGTCTTCCAAAGTACCCCAAATGTTTCAATAACCAACACCTTTTATTGATAAAATAAATATCTTTAATACTACTGAATTAGTCCCAGGTATTAATATTTACAGCTTTCTTCATTCCATTCATTGCTTTCCAGTTTTGACCCAGATAATGTTTATTTTTTCAAATCAGTTTTGAAAATTCATATTCAAGCTTTCCCCAATTCCACAAAACAGTCTTAATTATTAATATTCGCGCCTTCAGTAATCTCACAGTCACAAATTGTACGGATGACTTTAGGATTCATATTCAGGCACCCACTAATTCTACTAATACAGTCGTTATTCCCTTATCATGTATCTATACACTGTAAACGGCTCGATTGTAATCATGTATTGTCTTTCTGCTGACTGGATAGCACGCTACAAAAAGCTTTTCACTGTACCTCGGTACACGTGACAATAAACTAAACTGAACTCAACTGAAGAGTCACAAGCAGTAACATTAGCCAATGTCAGGAGTTCCCCCCCGACACGGGTACCATGTAATCCCGTGCTACCTGCTCCATGGTTGGATAGTCGGCGACTAAACCGTCTCCCCCACCTGGTTTGCCAGGTGAGGAGGGGGCTGTGGACCCCCCCAGCAGGACAAAAATCTTATCACCAACACTACACCTCCACTCAACACCCCACCTCTATCAGATTGTCAAGAGGCAAAATGTAGTGCCTGGGATAGTTATCAGAGTGTTAGTCACTGGAATTATTGGGTTGACATATGATGAGCGTTTGACGGCACTGGGCCTGTACTCGCTGGAGTTTAGAAGGATGAGAGGGAAACCTCATTGAAACGTACCCAATAGTGAAAGGCCTGGATAGAGTGGATGTGGAGAGGATGCTTCCACTAGTGGGACAGTCTAGGACTAGAGGCCACAGCCTCGGAATAAAAGGATGTTCCTTTAGGAAGGAGATGAGGAGGAATTTCTTTAGTCAGAGGGTGGTGAATCTGTGGAATTAATTGCCACAGAAGACTGTGGAGGCCAAGTCAGTGCCAAGTTAAGGCAGAGATAGATAGATTCTTGATTAGTACGGGTGTCAGGGGTTATGGGGGGAAGGCAGGAGAATGGGGTTGAGAGAGAGAGAGATAGATCAGCCATGATTGAATGGCGGACTAGACTTGATGGGCCGAATGGCCCAATTCTGCTCCTATCGCTCATGAACTTATGAAAACTTTCGTTTCAGTTCAATTTCAGTTCAATTTATTGTCATGTGTACTGAGGTACAGTAAAAAGCATTTGTTGCATGCTAACCAGTCAGCGTAAAGATAATACACTATTACAATCGATCCATGTACAGCGTTTAGATGCATGAATGATAAGGGAATAACGAATAACGTTATTAATAGCAATGGTCAAAACGTCTGGAAAGAAATGACAGGGCAAGTAGCAGGGGCACCGGAGCAAGCTGCGTTTCCGATACGAGAGGGGAGGAGACAGATGCGGGAGGGGAGGAGACAGACGTTCCCAGTGACTCACGTTGATGATGACGGAGAGCTGGGCCAGGCCGTCGAGGATGTTGAACCAGACGCCGATGTTCTGAGCCCGCTCGGCCACCGGTCTCCGGTATTCACACACAAACTTCTGAGCATCCAGCCTGATCTCCACCCAGTTGTTGAGCAGGGCGAAGAGTGGAGCCAGTGGGAAGGCGGCCACAAAGATAGTGATGAACCCAAACTGCAGCACTGCCACGGGGAAAGAACGCACAGATTCAGGAACCTTACGCTCTCCGTTTCTTCCTCCCAGAAATTCACCAGACCCGAGGATCTGTGCCATATCTTTGGATGTGTTAAACCCCCTGTCCCACGGTACGAGTTCATTCCAAGAGTTCTCCCGACCGAGTTTGCCCTGATTCGAACTCGGAGATTTACGGTAATGGCCACTCGTCGGTACTCGGGGCTCTCGTGGACATTTTTCATCGTGTTGAAAAATCTTCACGAGTCTTCACGAAATCTTACCTGCCGTTAGCGAGTCTTCCCGAGTACCTGCCGTTAGCGTTACGAGCCGCTAAGAGACGTCCCCGAGCTCCGACGTACCCGCTACGTTCATTCACCGTGCTTACCACGAGTTTGATTTTTTTTTTTAAACTCGGGAGAGCTCTTGGAATGAACTCGTACCGTGGGACAGGGCTATTACTGATGAGAGTTTTAATCCTAGAGGGGCAACTTTGATTAATACAGGCGTCGGGGGTTATGGGGAGAAGTCAGGAGAATGTGGTTAGGAGGGAGAGATAGATCAGCCATGATTGAATGGCGGAGTAGACCTGATGGGCCGAGTGGCCTAATTCTATCCTATCACAACAAACCCAGACATTGGTGGGGCTGCACGGGGCGGAGCGATCATCTTGGTCACCCTGTTATAGGGACAATGCTGTTCTGCTGCAAAGAGCGTGGAGAAGGTCTGCCAGGCTTCCAGCGACTGAGCTATTGATAGGGAGAGGTTGGGCAGGCGAGAACATTATTAACCTCATCTATAGCATCTGGTTCCCCGAATGTGGCCTCTTGTGCACTGGCCAAGACCAAACGTGGACTCATCTCACTGAACCCTCTGCCTGTTGGATCTACCGGCTGCGAACCATTTTAACTCCTCTTCCCGTTCCCACACTGACCTTTCTTTCCTGGGCCTCCTCCATTGCCAGAGTGAGGCCACACGCAAACTGGAGGAACAGCGCCTCATATTCCGCTTGGGTAGCTTACAGCTCAACAGTAGGGACATGGAATCCTCCAATTTTAGGTAACTACATAATCCTCCCTCTTTCCTTTCTTCTCCCGTATACACCCCCCGTCTTCCCCCACCCTCTCACCTGTGACCCACCTGGACTCACACCTATTTACCCCCCCCCCGCCACCTACATTCCTTCCTCTAGCTTCACAATTTACAACTCTTCTATCCTTTTATTTCACACCTTTTGTCTTTTCATCCCTGGCCTTTGCCCAACCATCTGCCTAACAAAACACCCTCCTCACCTGTATCACCTCCTCATTTCCTCACCTGTGCCTGCCAGGCTTTGTCCCGCCCCTCCCCTCTTCCAGCTTTATTTTCTCCCCCTACAATTAGTCTGAAGATACATCCCTTCTATACCTTGGAGGGCAGAAGGATGAGGGGTGATCTTATAGAGGTGTACAAAATCATGAGAGGAATTGATTGGGTCTTTTGCCCAGAGTAGGGGAATCGAGGGACAAAGGACATAGGTGAAGGGGCAAAGATTTAATGGGAACCTGAGGGTGGTGGGTGTATGGAACCAGCTGCCAGAGGAGAGATTTGATGGAGGTACAATCGCAACGTTTAAGGGACATTTAGACAGGTACATGGATCGGACAGGTTTAGAAGGATATGGGCCAAACTAGTGTAGTGGGGCATGTTGGTCAGCATGGGCGAGTTGGGCCGAAGGGCCTGTATAGGGACTATGAGTATAAATTATTCTGCTCACTCACCCATTTCCAGATACTCGTCGAACAGACCCTCAGATGCGATGAGTTCATAGTCATCCTCCCAGTGTTTGGGCTCCTGGCAGATCTGGGATCCCCGGATAATGGCCAGCTTCCTCTTCTGCCACCATGCCTTCAGCTTCCTGTTACACAACACATGCAACAACACAACTGACGGTCACTTGCACTGGTGGGGGCCGAGCCAAGACACAACAGCAGAGCCCAACAGTGAGGTGCACGAGACAATAAACTAAATCCAAACCCAAATGTAAGAGAGACATCTTCAATCACGGGGACAGGGCTGAGTTTCTCCAGCATTTTTGTTTACCACAGGGTATTGGCTAAAGGAAGGGTTGGGCAGGCTGGCATGTCGGAAGGTTGAGGGGAGTATATAACATATTGAGAGGAATCGATAGGTGGAGATGGGGAAGATTAGAGGGCACAGCTTTAAGCTAAGAGGGTAAAGTTTAAAAGAGAGGCGGGAGGGGGGGGCAGGTTTTTTTTACACAGAGGGTGGTGAGTGGCGGGGTGGAGATGGAGGCAGATACAACAGTGGTGTTTAGATAGGCACATGGATATGTTGGGAATGGGAGGGAATGGGTCATGCGGAGGAGATCAGTACATCCTGGAATCATGTTCAGCATACACATGGCGAGCCGAAGAGCTTGTTCCTGTACGATTCTGCTCCGATGTTCGCTGGTCTATGGGGCCGGTGTTTATATCAAGGATCAGCCAAAAACAGAAAGAATTTTTAGGAAGGTATATCGGTAATGATTGAAATAAATAGAGACTTTGTGGGAGGAAAATCATTTTTATGGCATTTATTCTGCCTATTAAAGGCATCGGAAGTGTTTTCCAGAATTGAATGAGAGCGTTTAATTTAATAACTAAGGCAGCAAGTTTGCATTGAATAAAGAAGTATATTTTCTGGTTGCCTGAGCGCCCAGATATTTAAATTTTCCTGTAGCGATTCTGAAAGGGAATTTTAAAAGGTGTGTCGGCTCTTGAGGTTTTATTGACATAATTTCACTTTTGTTCCAGTTTATTCTATATCCTGAAAAGAAACCGAATTCCTCTTTCCGGACCTTTCTAACTGCTTGTTTCCCCCCCGCTGAAATGGAGCCACTTACGTAGCTCTTCCCCAACCACCCCATTCCACTGTGAACTTTACACTTCCAGAGGAGGTCAGGCTGCCGGGACAATTCTTGCCTCGGACACAGAAGTCCCCTTTGTCAGAAGTAGCTGTGGATGCTGCTTTGCACCGAAGATGGACACAAAACGCTGGAGTAACTCGTTGTGCCGGGCAGGAAGGAAGGCCACACGTTCCTTTTCTCCAGAGGTGTTGCCTGACCCGCTGAGTTACTCCAGAGATGCCCGAGGTTTTCCCAGAGTGTTGCCGGCTGAGTGTCTGGCGCGTCGGGAAGGGAATGGGGAGAAGGTCTACTCACGGGATAACAAACTCCTGAACATTGCTGATGATCTGCTTCCCCACCATGATGATGAAGAGCTGCTGAGCAAGTTCGATGAGGCACCCGCCCGGGCCGCACTGTGGGAGACAGACAGGACAACACGCACACACTTCATTCACCATGTGTCCCCCACAACAACACATCACACAGGGTGGGAGGAAGAGGAGGATTCAAGGGCCTGTCCCACTTTCACGACCTAATTCACCACCTTTTTTCACTCGTGGACATTTTTCATCATGTTTCATCACGCCCCGACCTACTTGATGCCACGAGTACCTACGACTAGCAGTCTTCCGCTTTCCAAGAAATAAAGTCCCTGCCTGTTCATCTCTCCCTATATCTAAAGCCCTCATGTCCCGGCAACATCCTCATAAAAAACATTGCACCCTCTCCAACTTAAAGGCATTTTCCCTAAGCAGGGCGACCAAAACTGAACACAATACCCCAAACAAACAAGACAAAAATTAAAATTTGCAAATATTAAAACAGTAGCAGAAATAGCTGGAAATATAGACAACTATTCAGCCTTTTAAGTTTTTAGATGTGATGAGAGGAACCACAAAGCTGAGTCACATCGTTCTGTGGAGTTTTGGTCACTAATCACAGAGGGGGAAGGATTCTGAAGAGAGTGGTCTTGGTGAGTTAGTGGAGCAAAGTTGCTGAGCATGTATGGTCGGGCAGGTTGTGGTTAGGGTGAGTGAGGGGGATATCCCACTCTCTCTGTTCTGGATGTATTTATCCACACGGACGCAGACTCAGCAAAAAAAAAGGGGAGAAATCTGGGAAGTAACAAAGTGCTATCCCGATGGTCTCACTACTCACATCTTCGTTCCTCATTCCGAACAACTTTCCATAATGTCCCGGGTATCCGACGAACCTTAGAGAAAGCAGACACAGCATACACGGTAAAGGATTTCCATTCCCAGCCCCCAGCAACAACAGCTTGCATTTAATAGACAATAGACAATAGGTGCAGGAGTAGGCCATTCGGCCCTTCGAGCCAACACCGCCATACACAGCGATCATGGCTGATCATCCCCAATCAGTACCCCGTTCCTGCCTTCTCCCCATATCCCCTGACCCCGCTATCTTTAAGAGCTCTATCTAACTCTCTCTCTTGAAGGCATCCAGAGAATTGGCCTCCAATGCCTTCTGAGGCAGAGAATTCCACACATTCACAACCCTCTGTGTGAAAACGTTTCTCCTCATCTCCGTTCTAAACGGCTCGCCCCTTATTCTTTATCTGTGGCCCCAAAATGATGTAACACCCTTAAGGGCGTGTCCCACTTGGCAATTTTCGTGGCGACTGCTGGCGTCATATCAGTGTCGCCAAAAGATTTTGAACGTTTCAAAATCCAGCGGCAACAAAAAAAATGGCGCAACACTTGAAAAAACACCGCGCGTCGTACGTCATCACGCCACATATTTTTCGGTGACCTGATTTGTCAGCCGGTGATGCCAGCAGTCGCCAAAAAAAAATCGCCAAGTTGGACAGGCCCTTTAATGTTGAAAATGATTCCAATGCACTTCACAAAGGGCTAATCGCATTAACAGGTTAAGTCAGATAATTAAATAAATATGGAGGCAAATGTTAGTAATGGTCGCAAGGAAATTACTATATTATTAAAAAATAAACCCTTGTGTTTAAGACACAAGGAGACTTGCTGTCTCCTCCCCTTCCTCAGCCCTCCTGCTGTCTCCTCCCATCCTCCAGCCTTCGGGCTCCTCCTCCTCCTTTTTCCTTTCTTCTCCCCGCCCCCCATCAGACTGAAGAAGGGTTTCGACCCGAAATGTTGCCTATTTCCTTCGCTCCATAGATGCTGCTGCACCCGCTGAGTTTCTCCAGCATTTTTGTGTACCAAAAAATAAACCCTGTTGGTTCGCTAGCATCCTAGAGAGAAGCAGCTATGGTATCTATGCAGTCGCTATGACACTTTCATTTCACTGCACATCTTGTATGTGTATGTGACAAATAAAGTTGACTTGACAATGACCATCACAACAAAATATTCCAACAACAGGAAGGTGGATTGTCAGACACTGATACTTCTGAATCTTTCTTTATGCATTGGATCCGTCTGGGAATGGTGTACCACTGGTTTTATTCTTCCGTCTGGAGAAACTCTGGAAAAATCCCGACGACCAATAACCATCTCGTTTGGGTCTAATACGACTTATTTCTACTTTCGACGCACCGGCCTTTTATGAACGCCACGTAGAATGGGGAGGAGTAGAAGTTGACAAACTGGAACACAAAGACTTTAAAGGTGAAGGCATCCTCAAACTGAGTCTGTGTGCGATGCATCTCTGTGCAAAACAGAAAACAACAAGTGTTAATATGTAGGAGGGCCAAGGATGAGCACGTATCAAATACATGCTCTCAGTACAAGCAAACAAAGACAGCCATACACACACACACACAGCCATGCACACACACACACACACACACACACACACACACACACACACACACACACACACACACACACACACACACACACACACACACACACACACACACAGCCATGCACACACACACACACACACACACACGCGCACACACATATACACACACGCTCTCTGAGGCAGAGAATTCCACAGACTCACCCCTCTCTGTGAGAATTCCACAAACTCACAACACTCTGTGTGAAATGAGTCAGTATGTCAGTCAGTCAGTGAGAAAAAATATGTACAAATCCAGAATCAACAAATTTCCCCCAGGTTGGGAACCCATGTCCTAGACTCTCCCACTAGTGGAAACATCCTCTCCACATCCACTCTATCCAGGCTTTTCACTATTCTGTACGTTTCAATGAGGTTCCCCCCTCATTCTTCTAAACTCCCGCGAACACATGTGAGTACGAGGATCTTCTGCATTTGATCCTTGTTCCTGTTTTCTGACCTTTATGGTCACTCTACATTTCTGCCAACCTACAGCATTTAATGAAAATCCAACTGTTCCATTCTTTGACACCTTCTGAAAAGTCAGAGTTGTGTTCCTTACTTTTGGGGCACATGCGATTATTCCCTTACTTTAGACTTGGGAGATACAGCACGGAAACAGGCCCTTCGGCCCACTGAGTCAACCATTCATCACCCCGTACACTAGCACTATCCTACACACTGGGAACAATTTACAATTTCACTGAAGCCAATTGACCTACAAACCCGCACGTTTTTGGGATGTAGGAAAGAAACTGGAGCATCCGGAGAAAACCCACGCGGTCACAGGGAATACGTACAAACTCCGTACAGACAGCACCCGTAGTTGGGATCGAACCCGGGGCTCTGGTGCCGTGAGGCAGCGCTGCGCCACCGTGCCACAAGTTCTAATAGGAAATGGTTATAATTTGGATCAAAACTGAAAGGAGAGGTGTCGCTTAAGTCAAAGGTGGGACAGGCATGCGGGGCTGTATAGACTCTAACTTGGATCAATGCTGGGACAGCAGGCACAGGTTGCGGCTGGCTCCAGGCTGGTTGCCCGGGGCGTTTCCCTTACCCCATCGGGTGAGTTTCTCCGCCAGCGAGGTGTAGATCTGGCCCATCAGCATGATGAGGACGAGGTTGACCATGGAGCCGCTGATGTTGGCGATGTTCCCAGCCTGTCGGGGGGAGACGAAGCAAAAAAGCAACGGGTACAATCCCGGCATTTTACCGCGCCCCGTAACCTGACCACAACCGGTGAGGAACCGGGGGCCCTTGGATTGGAGATGGAGCGGTGTCGCAGGCCGTGAATCCACACCCCACGGGAGATAACGGCTCGAGGAGAGGACGAGGGAAGACTTGAAACTTCATGCTGTGTTGCAGGAGAAGTCTTAATGATCCATCCCGAATGTGCACGCTCCTGCCATACTTGAAGCCTCGCCTGCCATCCACCCCCTCCAGCACTAGCTGTGATTTAAGGATCTCCATGCACGTGGAATGCGGGCACCATGAATCATGGGCTGTCACTAGCAGGGAGGTGTCAGAATTAATATTTATTGCAGGGAGAGAGACAGATAACCAGTTTAGACTCTTCTGTCCAGCCCGGCTGCTTTTATTCTCGCATCCACTTCCACCTGACGAATCTCCAGTGGCGGCATTCCTTAAAGGCACAGTCCTCGCCTCATCTCCCCAGACAACCAGCACCATCGGTCTGGATTATTCACATTATTCCCTTTATCATGTGTCTGTACACTGTAAACGGCTCGATTGTAATCATGTGTTCAGCCATGATCATATCGGATGGCGGTGCAGGCTCGAAGGGCCGAATGGCCTACTCCTGCACCTATTTTCTATGTATCTATGTATCTATGTGTTGTCTTTCCGTTGACTGGTTGGCACGCAACAAAAAGCTTTTCACTGTACCTCGGTACACGTGACAATAAACTAAACTGACCAACTAAACAAACTCTCTCTACATCCAAGGTACACAAAAAAGCTGGAGAAACTCAGCGGGTGCAGCAGCATCTATGGAGCGAAGGAAATAGGCAACGTTTCGGGCCGAAACCCGGAAGGGTTTCGGCCCGAAACTTTACCTATTTCCTTTGAGTTTCAGCCCGAAACGTTGCCTATTTCCTTTGAGTTTCGGCCCGAAACGTTACCTATTTCCTTTGAGTTTCGGCCCGAAACGTTGCCTATTTCCTTTGAGTTTCGGCCCGAAACGTTGCCTATTTCCTTTGAGTTTCGGCCCGAAACGTTGCCTATTTCCTTTGAGTTTCGGCCCGAAACGTTGCCTATTTCCTTTGAGTTTCGGCCCGAAACGTTACCTATTTCCTTTGAGTTTCGGCCCGAAACGTTGCCTATTTCCTTCGCCCCATAGATGCTGCTACACCCGCTGAGTTTCTCCAGCTTTTTTGTGTACCTTCGATTTTCCAGCATCTGCAGTTCCTTCTTAAAACACTCTCTACACACAAGTCTCCTCAGAATTCAGTGGGAGCAGCTTCAGCTGAAGGAACGCAGAGATTGAAGGAGGTGGTTTTCAAAGACAATTATTGCAGAGTGATACATTTTTGGCTTTGCCAGCGATTCCAAAATCCCCTCAAAAATTAATAAACGTTTAACGAAAACAGGGAGCGTGAGCGTGCAAATCGCCTCGACTGAGCGAGGAGAGTGTGTCGGACGTTGGCTCGTGGACTCACCTGGGTCATCAGGATGGCGTTGCCTGTGTGATACATCATCATACTGACAATCCCTCGGTATATGATAACCGTCACCAGGAAGATCATCACCACAAACAGCTGGGCCAGGCAGGGAAGAGAGGAGAGAGAAGGAGTGATCATTGTGGCCGGGATACGGGATGCGCCAGTGGGAAGAGAAAGAATGGGTTGGAGTGCCCGTGAGGAAACGAATAAAATGGGGAAAACGAGAAACGGAAAAATGAAAAAATGAGAAAATAAATTTCAAGGAGAATGGGGGAATGGACAAAGGAAATGAAAAGCCAAAACGTAGCTGTTATTAGAAACATAGAAACATAGAAATTAGGTGCAGGAGTAGGCCATTCGGCCCTTCGAGCCTGCACCGCCGTTCAATATGATCATGGCTGATCATCCAACTCAGTATCCCGTACCTGCCTTCTCTCCATACCCTCTGATCCCCTTAGCCACAAGGGCCACATCTAACTCCCTCTTAAATATAGCCAATGAACTGGCCTCGACTACCCTCTGTGGCAGAGAGTTCCAGAGATTCACCACTCTCTGTGTGAAAAAAGTTCTTCTCATCTCGGTTTTAAAGGATTTCCCCCTTATCCTTAAGCTGTGACCCCTTGTCCTGGACTTCCCCAACATCGGGAGCAATCTTCCTGCATCTAGCCTGTCCAACCCCTTAAGAATTTTATAAGTTTCTATAAGATCCCCTCTCAATCTCCTAAATTCTAGAGAGTATAAACCAAGTCTATCCAGTCTTTCTTCATAAGACAGTCCTGACATCCCAGGAATCAGTCTGGTGAACCTTCTCTGCACTCCCTCTATGGCAATAATGTCCTTCCTCAGATTTGGAGACCAAAACTGTATGCAATACTCCAGGTGTGGTCTCACCAAGACCCTGTACAACTGCAGTAGAACCTCCCTGCTCCTATACTCAAATCCTTTTGCTATGAAAGCTAACATACTAAACATACTAAACATACTAAAACAATAAACCTCTATAATTCTGCTGGAGAAACTCAGTGGGTGAAGTTCCTCCAGCATTTTTGTCTTCCCTCCTTCGATTTTCCAGCATCTGCAGTTCCTTCTTAAACAAAAATCTCTATAATCCTAGTAATAGCCCTGTCCCACGGTACGAGTTCATTCCAAGAGCTCTCCCGAGTTTAAAAAAAAAATCAAACTCGTGGTAAGCACGGAGAATGAACGTCGCGG
This sequence comes from Amblyraja radiata, assembly GCF_010909765.2. Lineage (NCBI taxonomy): Eukaryota > Metazoa > Chordata > Chondrichthyes > Rajiformes > Rajidae > Amblyraja > Amblyraja radiata. The sequence goes on along the minus strand of NC_045986.1, from coordinate 28,669,198 downwards.
GTACGTCGGAGCTCGGGGACGTCTCTTAGCGCTAACGGCAGGTACTCGGGAAGACTCGCTAACGGCAGGTAAGCACGGGAAGACTGGTGAAGATTTTTCAACATGATGAAAAATGTCCACGAGAGCCCCGAGTACCGACGAGTGGCAATTACCATAAATCTGGTGTGGTCTTACCCAGCGGTGATGATTCAATGTGATGACTTTCCCACACACGGCACTATTGGAAGCACAACAAACTGCAGATGCTGGAACCCTGGGCAAACACAAACTGCTGTTGGTCAGGTAGCATCTGTGGAATGAATGGATGGGTGATGTTTCTGGTTGGGACACTTGCAAGTCCAAGTTTATTGCTTGCTTCTGAGGGCAAACCAGCCTAATACGATCGCAAAACACCCTTTTGATGAATATCGTAGATTGTTGACCCGTCTCGACCCGAAACGTCACCCAATCCTTCTCTCCAGAGATGCTGCCTGTCCCGCTGAGTTACTCCAGCATTTTGTGTCTATCTTCGTTTTAAACCAGCATCTGCAGTTCCTTCCTACCTGCAGTGTTTCCTGAGGCATTCGTAACTGTCACTGTATGTCATGTTGTTACTTGTGGGCGGAGCACCAAGGCAAATTCCTTGTATGTGAATACTTGGCCAATAAACTTACTTACATACAATAAACTAAAATACTCTGTACAAACTATCCAATGCATCGGAAATGAAAGTTGCAATTCTAGGCATAATGGGCCTATCCCACTTAGGCAATTTTTTCAGGGACTGACATAGTCATAGCAGGTTGCTCGAAAAACCTGCGACTGGACCACCCCCCCCCCCCCCCCCCCCCCCCCCACACGACAATGTCTACAACAACCTACCACCTAGTCGACGGCAAGCTACGGCAAGCTACCGACAACCGGCGACCCATTCGGACGTCCACCTACGCACAGACCAACGACAACCTCCGTCCACCCGCGACAAGCAACCACCCTGTCGGCGGCAACTTAAGACAATCGGTACCTGTCGCCGGTTGACGTAGGTTGACGTAGGTAGTCGCCAACCGAAGTCAGCACCGGCGACTACCTACGACATCCTGGCGACAACCTACGACAGCACCTACGTCAGGGGAAGTCAAGCTACGCTCATTGGCGTCAAGCCCACTGTCGCCGAAAAGTTTTGAACATTTCAAAATCCAGCGGCGACCAGAAAGACGCTACGACTCTTTGCGCGACTGAGGAGACGACTCACGACCATACAGGCGACACGTTGGCGTCCATGTGGCGACAGCCTAGTCGCCTGTGGTCGCCTAAAATAAATCGCCAAAGTGGGACAGGGGCGTAACACCCCATGGATCTGCACCGACTCTCTGAGCTTGGGAACAAGAGCAAACTAATGCAGATGCTTTTCCGATCTCACCATAATTATTATGACCATGGAGCCTGTGATGATGCGAGACGTGCGGTCTCTCTCGGGGAAGTGCGGCTCTTTGATCCCAGTGATCGGGTTCTGTTCCATCGCCGGGGCCATTGCCGCAAACTCAGGTCTCGGACGTTCCTGCAGGGAGACAACTTGCGTTACAGAGCGGGTCTCATCGCTGGTAACTTCTCTCCCGATAGAACACAGCACAGAAACACAGCGCAGCGCAGCGCAGGAACTAGCCATCCGGCCCTCAATGAAGCCACGTTAGACACAAAAATCTGGAGTAACTCAACGAGTCAGACAGCATCTCTGGGGAAAAGGAATAGGTGACGTTTTGGGTCAAGACCCTTCTTTAGATGCCTGTACGTGATCCATATCCCTCTATTCCCTACACTCCCAGGTCCCTCTCTAAATGCCACCATCATATCTGCGTCCACACTCTGTTAAAACATTTGCCCCAGGACCTCTCCTTTTTTTAAGGGCCTGTCCCACTTGCGAGAATTTTTCGGCGACTGCCGGCACCCGTCATAGTCGCAGCAGGTCTCCGGAAATTTTCAACATGTTGAAAATCCAGCGGCGACCAGAACAAGGCACGACTCTTTGGGCGACTACTCACGACCGTACAGGCTTCACCCCGCGACATGTCGCCTGTATGGTCGTGAGAGTCATCTCCTCAGTCGCCCCAAGAGTTGTAGCGTCTTTCTGGTCGCCACTGGATTTTCAACTTGTTGAAAATTTTTTCGACCTATGAGTCGCCGAAAAAGTCTCGTAAGTGGGACTGGCCCATTAAACTTCCCCCCTCTCACCTCATAGCCACGCCCCCTAGTGATGGACATTTCCATCCTGGGAAAAAAGGTTGTGACTCTCTGCCCCATCTCTGCCTCTAACAACTTTATACACTTCTATCAAATCCCTCTCGACCTCCGAACCAAGTCTATCTAAACGCTGCCTGTAGCTGAAACCCTTCTCGAGACCAGAAATGTCACCCATCCTTTTTCTCCACAGGTGCTGCTTGACCCACCCGCTGAGTTACTCCAGCACTTTGTGTCCATCCCACAGCTTTAACCACAGGCCTTCATCCACAGGCATCTTGCACCTTCTACATGGGTTATTTTTGTGCTGACACCACACTGTTCAAAGATTGCAATTTAAGTTTTTACGAACACAAATGTTGATACCTCATGTGGACTTTCCTTTAATTGGATAAATAAGCTCGTTCTGTCCATCGTTGAAAACATTAGCGACGCAGTGGTGCTGGTTTCCGATGGGAACGGTGACGGACGCACCACACGTCTCTGTCCTCCAGTTCCTGTGGACTTCCGCCGCTGGAAGTATCGGGTTTTGGTGTGTGTGTGCTTTATCATCGTTCCTTACAACGCTACGTACGACAGTGATCGCAACTTCTACTGAAGTGTGGATGGCCGTCAGCTCACTAGGAGCTCATCCGCCCTTTGACAGGATCTTGTTTTTGGCCCTGCTTGGAGTCCACAGCCCCCTCCTCACCTGGCAAACCAGGTGGAGGAGACGGTTTAGTCGCCGACTATCCAACCAGGGAGCAGGTAGCACGAGATTACCTGGTACTCGTGGCGGGGGGAACTCACCCCGACCTGAGCTGTGGTAGATAAAATTAGACTAGATACAAATAGTAGTAAACACTGCCCAGTCCATCATCGGCTCTGACCTCCCTTCCATTATCGCAGTCACTGCCTCAAAAAGGCTAGCAGCATCATCAAGGACCCACACCATTCTGGCCACACACTCATCTCCCCGCTACCTTCAGGTAGAAGGTACAGGAGCCTGAAGACTGCAACCACCAGGTTCAGGAATAGCTACTTCCCCACAGCCATCAGGCTATTAAACTTGGCTCGGACAAAACTCTGAACATTAATAACCCATTATCTGTTATTTGCACTTTATCAGTTTATTTATTCATGTGTGTATATATTTATATAATGGTATATGGACACACGGATCTGTTCTGTAGTCAATGCCTACTATGTTCTGTTGTGCTGAAGCAAAGCAAGAATTTCATTGTCCTATCAGGGACACATGACAATAAACTCTCTTGAACTTGAACTTGAACCAGATTTACAGATTAAATTAACCGACAAATGATGGCAATAGTCTGGCCTCACCTCCTCCTCTTCAAAGTTCATGCAGTCCCAGTGATGCGCCAACGTGGCGTTCTTGCGCTTCCAATACTCCAGGAAGGTCACCGCCCAGAAGGACATGAAGATGCTGAAGAAGACAGTGCCGGGGTGGTCAAAGAGGTAACCCAGCTGGAGAGAGGGACAAGGAAGTAGCAACAAGCAAGTCAAAGCGGTGGACATTCCCATCAGCAACATCAATGTTTGGACGCACAGTAGATGCAACAAACTGCCCATGCTGCTTGTCAAAGAGCTCATCATTCTTAGCGAGTCGACAGACCGAATCAGTGAAACCGAAAATTAGACGCACAGAGTCTCTTGCCCAGAGTAGGGGAATCGAGGACCAGAGGACATAGGTTTAAGGTGAATGAGAAAAGATTTAATAGGAATCTGAGGGGTAACTTTTTCCACACAAAGGGTGGTGGGTGTATGGAACAAGCTGCCAGAGGAGGTAGTTGAGGCTGGGACTATCCCAACGTTTACAAAACTGTTGGACAGGTACATGGATATGACAGGTTTGGAGGGATATGGACCAAGCGCAGGCAGGTGGGACGAGTGTAGCTGGGACATGTCGGCTGATGTGGACAAGTTGGGCCTGTTTCCATGCTGTGTCACTCCATGACTCCACAACAAAATGACGACACACACGCACACACACACACAGACACACACACAGACACACACACACACAGGCAACGCTATCATAGTGTTAGAAGACGTACTTTAGCCATTGAACAGATCTCGGAGATATTCCAGGTGTCACAGCTTTCACAGAGAGGACACATGAGGTGCTGAGTGCTGGTGTTACAAATCTGCTCCCTGTAAGAAGTGAAACACAAGGTTAATTAATGCACAGTCTCTCTGCACACACAGCGCATGCACCAGTATTGTCTCATGCACAAGTACAGACAGCTGGGGTACATGGACACACTTGGCTAATAATGTATGATTACGCTGCCTTGTGGGCGGCCCGGTGCGGAGCGGAGACGGTGCTACGGCGGCTGAGGCGGCGGCGACCTGGATCCGGGGCTCGGCCGCGGGCCAGTGGAGGACAATGTCAGGAGCTCGCAGGTCACAGGCTGGTGCCTGTTTTCCGGAGCACCCGTTGCAACAGCTGCGTCCTGGACTGGAGGGCGGCAGCTTTGACCACCCCCGGGCCGCGGAGCTTGAACCGCGGACTGACTTACCATCGCCCGGTGGGGTATCGCCTCGGCGCAGAGGGAGAAGAGGAGGGAAGAGACAGTAACTCTAAGACTTTTGCCTCCATCACAGTGAGGAGGTGTTTGGTGAACTCACTGTGGTGGATGTTAATTTGTGTTTATTGTGTTTTGTTATTATTACATGTATGGCTGCAGGCAACAGCATTTCGTTCAGACCGAAAGGTCTGAATGACAAATAAAGGTATTCTATTCTATTCTATTCTATTATGATCTGCACAATTGTGAGAAAATACACAATTAATGACATGATCCCTGACAGCATTGATGTACAGAGGGGTCCTAGAGTCCAAGTCCATAACTCCATGAAATCGGCAACGGAAGTGGAAAGAGCAGCAACGAAGGCGCATGGATTGCTTGCTTGCATTAGTTGGGGCATTGAGAATCATCATCATCGGCGGTCACTCGAAACAAGTATGACTGTCCTCTCATGGAGGATGCCTGTGCGTGACTTTGTTTAATAGACAATAGACAATAGGTACAGGAGTAGGCCATTCGGTCCTTCAAGCCGGCACCACCATTCAATGTTATCATGGCTGATCATCCCCAATCAGTACCCCGTTCCTGCCTTCTCCCCATATCCCTTGACTCCACTAGCCCCTAGAGATCTATCTAACTCTCTCTTAAATCCATCCAGTGACTTGGCCTCCACTGCCCGCTGTGGCAGGGAACTCCACAAATTCACAACTCTCTGGGTGAAAACGTTTTTTTTCTCACCTCAGTCTTAAATGACCTCCCCTTTATTCTAAGGCTGTGTGGCCCCTGGTTCTGGACTCGCCCAACATTGGGGACATTTGTCCTGCAGAGGCAACAGCCTGTGCTGCTCAACACCCGGCTTGAGATCAAACTATTCCTTTGATTTATGTTCCGTTCGCAAGAAGAAGTAGATAGAAGAAGATGTGATTATGGCGATGTCAGCTTACCCATTTTACAATCAATCTGTGATACTTTTTATTTCTTGACAGTAATTAACCATATAACCATATAACAATTACAGCACGGAAACAGGCCATCTCGACCCTTCTAGTCCGTGCCGAACACATAATCTCCCCTAGTCCCATATACCTGCGCTCAGACCATAACCCTCCATTCCTTTCCCACCCATATAACTATCCAATTTATTTTTAAATGATAAAAACGAACCTGCCTCCACCACCTTCTCTGGAAGCTCATTCCACACAGCTACCACTCTCTGAGTAAAGAAGTTCCCCCTCATGTTACCCCTAAACTTCAGTCCCTTAATTCTCAAGTCATGTCCCCTTGTTTGAATCTTCCCTACTCTCAGTGGGAAAAGCTTTTCCACGTCAACTCTGTCTATCCCTCTCATCATTTTAAAAACCTCTATCAAGTCCCCTCTTAACCTTCTGCGCTCCAAAGAATAAAGCCCTAACTTGTTCAACCTTTCGCTCACAAAATGGTGCTCACAAGATGTGCACATTAATAACTAACAACATCAAACAGCCAAATCTCAACCTCAAGACTTTCATCCCAGGCCATCCATTGGGGGAAGAAGGCTGCATGAGTTGCGAGTCTCGAAACTTGCGAGAGTTATTGCCTCCTCTGAGACTGAGGAGTCTCTCAGACGGTTCTGAGTCTGTTAAGAGACTGTTAAAACCTGACATCCGCAGGGGTTTTGCGCAGTTCCCCCGCTTCCTTTGTCCAGTTGACTTACGCAGACTTGTTGGTGTTCATCGACATCAGCCCAGAGATGAAGACAAACGTCCCAACCAGGGCAGCAGGGAGAAGCCACGCGGTGTAAAAACCTGCAGAGTGGAAGAGCAGAGATTGGAAAGCTAGATTAACATCACAATTGTCCCTTACTTACATAATCAGTGGGATTATTTTATACAATAACATGCCTGGAGCCGGGGATCAGTGCAATCAAAGCAAGTCACCTATTACCACAGCCACAAAAAACTCTGACAATTCTTCCAGAGAAAGGAAAAGTCACAAAGACTGCTGATCAACTTTGCTGTACGAGTTGTGAGTCTGTGGAATTCTCTGCCTCAGAGGGCGGTGGAGGCCGGTTCTCTGGATGCTTTCAAGGGAGAGCTAGATAGGGCTCTTAAAAATAGCGGAGTCAGGGAATATGGGGAGGAGGCAGGAACGGAGTCCTGATTGGGGATGATCAGCCATGATCACATTGAGCCCTATCACTTCGAACCAGCATTGCCATTCAATGTGATCATGGCTGATCATCCACAATCAGTACCCCGTTCCTGCCTTCTCCCGTGCCTCAAAGTTGATGGTGGGGAGGTCAGAGCCGATGATGGACTGGGCAGTGTTTACTACTTTTTGTAGTCCCTTCCTCTCCAGGGCGCCTCTCCCTGGGCTTCAATGGAGATTCAGATCAGATTCAGATTCAGATTCAATTTTAATTGTCATTGTCAGTGTACAGTAGAGACAACGAAATGCATTTA
>NC_045986.1:28273120-28302228 GCF_010909765.2 Amblyraja radiata | reverse complement strand
CCCCCCCCCCCACTCCCCCCTCCTTCCCGGGCAATGCCTTCTCAACTGCACCCCGCCCCCCCCCCCCCAGCCGGGATCACCCCTCCCCTCGGGGTTCATTCATGCCCCCCCTCCTCCTCGCCTCCCCGCGGACGCTCCCGACTGAAGGCGGCGGCGAGTGAGCGGCCGGTGAGTCTTTTCAAGGGAGCACTGGGAGTGGGAGTGGGAGTGGGAGCACCGGACTGTGTGGCCCGTTGTTGACCGGCTCTGTGGCGGCAGGGACCCAAGGGGGGGGGGGGAGAGAGAATGGGTAGAGAAGAGACAGTGAGAGCGAGGAGAGAGGACAGTGTGGGCGGGGTGGGTGGGGAGAGGGGGCGGGGGGGGGGGGGGGGGGGGGGGGGGAGATAGTCCGTGTCCGCCGGCGGGGCCAAGGCAAGGGAAGGGAAGAGAATGCGGGCCAGGAACTTGGACCCAGTCCCCGCTCCCAGTCTGAAGAAGGGTCTCGACCCGAAACATCACCCATTCCTTCTCTCCACAGATGCTGCCTGTCCCGCTGAGTTACTCCAGCTTTTTGTGTCTATCTTCCGCTCCCAACTCCGTCCCCATCCCCTCTCCGGTGTGTGTGTGTGTGTGTGTGTGTGTGTGTGTGTGTGTGTGTGTGTGTGTGTGTGTGTGTGTGTGTGTGTGTGTGTGTGTGTGTGTGTGTGCGTGTGTGTGTGTGTGTGTGTGAGGGGGGGTCCTGACTTCTCCCGGGTTCTAATCCGAGATTAAGATGTTGAAAAATCAGGAGCTCAAAATCTCTAAATCGCGGAGGTTTCAAATTCTGGGCAATTTCCAGGCGTCACGTCCACGTCTAAGTCTTGAAAATAAATTCTATCTTAATTCCCCTGGACGAGGTAGTTCCGACTGCCTGGCCCTTGTGAAACCCACACTCCAGGCTGTTATTACCCCCCACCCTACCCCAGGGTCTGTCTCCCCCCCCCGGGAGTGTCCCCGCTCTCCCCCGCCAGGGATGTGTACCCCTCACCACCCCCTCCGGAGCTGTTCGACACTTGAAGAACACATACCGAGTGAAGTGCTGGAGTAACTCAACGGGCCGGGCAGCATCTGTGGAGGCGAATGGACAGACTGGACGGGCCGGGTTTTAATTTCGGGTTGGGGGAAGTTGGGGGGGGGGAGTCCAGATCCAGGGGCCACAGTTTAAGAATAAGGAGTAAGCCATTTAGAACGGAGACGAGGAAACACTTTTTCTCACAGAGAGTGGTGAGTCTGTGGAATTCTCTGCCTCACAGAGGTGGAGGCCGGTTCTCTGGATGCTTTCAAGAGAGAGCTAGATAGGGCTCTTAAAGATAGCGGAGTCAGGGGGGATATGGGGAGAAGGCAGGAACGGGGTACTGATTGGGGATGATCAGCCATGATCACAATGAATGACGGTGCTGGCTCGAAGGGCCGAATGGCCTACTCCTGCACCTATTTTATATGTAAGATACATCGGGATACATTCTCCCTCGGCGGGCCAGGCAGCATCTCTAGAGGGAAATAATATTTTCTCCAGAGATGTGTAAGAAGGAACCACAGGCGCTGGTTTACATCGACGATTGACCATGAGAGTTCCACCTCTCCTCGTCCATGCAGGCTCTGTTTTGTTCTATGTCTTCCCCTCCCTGACAATCAGTCTGATGCAGGGTCCCGACCCGAAACATCACCGATTATTTTTCTCCAGAGATGCTGCCCCCCCCCCCCCCCGCGCTGAGTTACTCCAGCATGTTGTATCTACCTTCGGTATAAACCAGCACCTGCAGTTCCTTCCGACACCATTCACGATCACGTTGCATCTGCAGCGCCTGGTTGGTTTATTTTGAGGCAAAAACCGACACCGAGTTTTTAATTAAAATGGTCCGAAGTGGAGGAGGTTCTTTGTGATAATTGTAGACCACGAGGAACTGCAGGTGCCGGAACCTTGAGCAAAACACGAAGTGCTGGAGGAACTCAGCGGGCCAGCCCAGGCAGCATTTAAACTCTGGAGAAACTCAGCGGGTGCAGCAGCATCTATGGAGCGAAGGAAATAGGCAACGTTTCGGGCCGAAACCCGGAAGGGTTTCGGCCCGAAACGTTACCTATTTCCTATAGTGGAGATTGTTCAACTCTTTGCATGGAGCGAAGGAAATAGGCAACGTTGCCTATTTCCTTCGCTCCATAGATGCTGCTGCACCCGCTGAGTTTCTCCAGCTTTTTTGTGTACCTTCGATTTTCCAGCATCTGCAGTTCCTTCTTAAACATCCGTTCCTTCTTAAACATTAAGCATTTAAACTCTGTCGAGGTTTGTCAGACATAACTCTGATAGCTCCAGGCGTCAGAACCTTCGTCCAACTTTTAACAAAACTCTTGTGAAAACTACCAGCAAATAGACCTGCCAGATGAATGAACACTGAATAGTTAAAAAGGGGTTACAACAGAACTGGTTACTCGGCTTTCGGTTATTTGGCTACAGTTGATTTTGTTTTTTATTTGTTTTGTGTGTTGTGATGAATCCCATTGCAACTGTGTTTAAAAAAAATATCGTTTTTACTTTTAAAACAACAGAAGAATGGTCTCAGATGTTCTTATGTAAATAGGACTTACCAGCGAAATGAAGGCCAAATGGGAAGGTTTTATTTAGTTGGGTGCAGTGGAAGTTATTCAAAGCGTGCCGGGCGCCCTCTGCCGTTCCCTAAGTTTACTGCCCGCCTCTCGGTTTATTTTTAAGTGTTTTAACACAAGGTGTGTGGGAAGGAACTGCAGATGCTGGTTTACACCGAAGATAGATACAAAAAGCTGGAGTAACTCAGCGGGTCAGGCAGCATCTGTGGAGGAAAGGAATAGGTGATGTTTCGGGTCGAGACCCTTCTTACACGACGTATCTGATACTAACAAAGATAACTCGAGCCTGTAAGTAAGTAATTAAGCTTATAGATACATAGAAACATAGAGAATAGGTGCAGGAGTAGAGGCCATTCGGCCCTTCGAGCCTGCACCGCCATTCAATATGATCATGGCTGATCATCCAACTCAGTATCCCGTACCTGCCTTCTCTCCATACCCCCTGATCCCTTTAGCCACAAGGGCCACATCTAACTTGGCCAAGTATTCACATACAAGGGATTTGCCTTGGTGCTCCGCCCACAAGTAACAACATGACATACAGTGACAGTTACGAATGACTCAGAAAACACTAAACATTAATAATAATAAAACATTAATGATCAAACACCATTGATCAAGCATGTGAACCAACAAAATACCAGATCAAAGGGAGGCTACAGATTGTTGGCTGTTGAGTAGAGCAACTACTCGTGGATAAAAAAAACTGTTTTTATGTCATTGGGAAAATATTATCTTCAAGTTTAAAAGGATATTGGGATGAGGATAGGTGATTTTGAGAGGAATATTTGTTATACTGATTGTATTGGGTAGGGTGATGAGTTGTATCTATGACTAAGAGATACTGTATAGTACAGGAGGGGTTTTTATTTATTTTTTAAAACTCTCTCTTATTTTGTATGGCTTTGCAAATATTTGATTAGTGTATAAATGTAAATAATTTGGTGTACATATGGAAATAGGTGTTTATAGCTGCTAAATTTGTATAATAATTACAAGTAGTTGAATAAGGGGTGGGAATTAATAAGCTTTCCTTCTTCCTGCCCCTTTTCGGACACATACGATTTCATTTATTTATAGATATCGTTTATGACACTATATAAATATTGTTTTGTTTTTGTATGCTGTTTCACACTTGCTTTTTATTTTTTAGTCTGTTCGAAATAAAGGATTTATTATTATTATTATATGTATAAAACTGGCCGATAATCGTATAAGATAGTGCCACTATCTAGCAGTATCACGGAACCGGAATCTTTAATGCGACCTTCAACTGTTAGTTCTCATTGACTACTGTAAGGCCAACACCAGGAGTCAGGGATCAATGGAATTCTATCTTGCAGCAGCATAACAGGCCTGTTGGCATAGAGTATTTATAGATACCATAATAAACATATAAACATTGGTAAATTCAAAACTTCAATGCTAATTACAAAAACCCCCCAAAGTCTTTGGTGCAACCGAGACAGTTTGTGGTTCATAGTTTAGTTTGTGTTGTGTCGTGTACAGGAAAGAGCTTGATGGTTGTTGGGAAGAAATTGGAGGTCATGGTTTTTCCGACTCCCAGAGCTTCTTTTCGATCGCAGGAGTAAAATGAGAGGCTAGTCAGGGTGGTGTGGGCCTTGGATGATGCTGGCTGCCTTTTTGAGGCAGTGCCTCCTATAGATCCCTTTAATGGTGGGGAGATCAGTTCCCCGTGACGGACCGGGCTGGGTTCACCGCATTTTGTAATCTCCTTCATCCCTGGGTGTTCAAGTTCCCAACAACAATTGGCCTCTGTAAATTGTCCCTAGTGTGTAGGGAGTGGGTGTGCAAGACATAGACAAACATAGAACGAGTGTGAATGGGTGATAGTCGGCGCGGACCTGGTGGGCCGAAGGGCCTTTCCATGCTATATCTCTAAGCTAAAGCTAAAACTAAAACTAAATGAAGTTTGCTGGAAGAAGATACATAGTGGGCTTGTCTGAAATGCATTGACTTTACACTGATATGCTGTCGAACACAACATCAGACGTGGATTTGTATTTGCTATTTTCACTAACCATCAAATCCAGGCTGAATTAGATTCTCGTTACACAAAGAGCTGTTGTTTTCTAAGCTTGTTCACCATAACTGGCAGATCCGTGCTCTTGGCCCTGCATTGGGAGACAGGGATTACTGTGAGCTGGGGAAATGTGGCCGGTTCTGTCGCACTGATCCAAGAGATTGGTAGCAGGGAAACATTGGCATAGATTTCCCACCTCTTGCCCAGTCGGCTGTGAACGATACTTGGGAAGTGGGATCTGCAGGGAGTGGGCGGTGAATGTTGGACAGGAAAAGATGCAACTTTAGACTTTTAGACTTTACAAATACAGCGGGGAAGCTGGCCCTTTGGCCCATCAAGTCCATGCCGACCAGTGACATTTAAGAGGCTATGGATAGGCAGGGAATGGAGGGATATGGATTATGTGCAGGAAGATAAGGCATCATGTTCGGCACGGACATTGTGGGACAAAGGGCATGTTCTTGTGCTGTATTGTTCTATGTGTAGGAAGCAACTGCAGATGCTGGTTTAAACCGAAGATAGACACAAAAAGCTGGAGTAACTCAGTGGAACAGGTAGCATGTCTGGAGAGAAGGAATGGGTGACTTTTCACCCATTCCTTCTCTCCAGAGCTGCTGCATGTTCCGCTGAGTTACTCCAGCTTTTTGTGTCTATTTTCTGTACTGTTCTCTGTTCTATGACACTCAGAAGTGAGCGTGTCACTGTAAGTCGCAATGGTTTGGATAAGACGTCAAACAGTTGTTTTATTAACAGATATTAAACATTCCAAGACACTTTCAAAGAACAAGGAACCTACCCAGGCTTTCCTGGCCAATAGACAATAGACAATAGGTGCAGGAGTAGGCCATTCGGCCCTTCGAGCCAGCACCGCCATTCATTGTGATCATGGCTGATCATCCACAATCAGTCCCCCGTTCCTGCCTTCTCTCCATATCCCTTAACTCCGCTATCCCTAAAAGCTCTATGTAACTCTCTCTTGCAAGCATCCAGAGAACCTGCCTCCACCGCACTCTAAGGCAGAAAATTCCACAGACTCACAACTCTGTGTGAAAAAGCTTTTCCTCATCTCCATTCTAAATGGCTTACCACTTATTCTTAAACTGTGTGGCCCCTGGTTCTGGACTCGCCCCAACATCAGGAACATGTTTCCTGCCTCTGGCGTGTCCAAACCCTTAATAATCTTATATGTTTCAATAAGATATCCTCTCATCCTTCTAAATTCCAGAGTGTACAAGCCCAGCCGCTCCAGTCTACAATACAATACAATACAATACAATTCAATTTATTGTCATTTGGACCCCTTGAGGTCCAAACAAAATGCCGTTTCTGCAGCCATACATTACAAACAAATAGACCCAAGACACAACATAATTTACATAAACATCCATCACATTGCTGTGATGGAAGGCCAAAAAAACCTTCATATGATATCTCTTCAAGGTATGCCTACTTTGAAGAAGTTCTCCTCCTCTCTCCGGAGACAGTTTCAGATATCTCTTCATATGACAGTCCCGCCATCCCGGGAATTAACCTGGTGAACCTACGCTGCACTCCCTCAATAGCAAGAATGTCCTTCCTCAAATTAGGAGACCAAAACTGCAGACTAAAACCAAAATTGTTACCTATTATTTGGTTATTGCTGTTTTTGGAAGGGTGTAGTCAACAAAGTACCCGCTTCGTCTCCAACTATAGGTTATCTCCCTGGCTGTCATGCATTTTTTCTTTAACTAACTTGTTGGATGTGGACATGGTTAGTGGGCCACCATTTATTGCCTTGAGCAGAATCACTCGCTCGGCTATTTTAAAGGACATTAAGTGGATGGTTTCTGTAACAATCCAAGCTTGATGGCCACCAATTGCAATCATAGTTTTTGTAAATTCCAGATTTATTGAACGGACGACTCAGTTCCTTCAGTTTAGAGATACTGTGTGTTAACAGGCCCTTTATCCCACCGAGTCCACGACGATCTTCGATCACCCGTTCACACTAGTTCTGTGTCCTGCACGCTAGAGGCCAATTAACTTACAAATCTGCACGTCTTTGGAGTGTGGGAGAAAACCAGAGCACCCGGAGAAAACCCACACAGTCACAGGAAGAACATGCAAAGCCCACACAGACAGCACCCGTGGTCAGGATTGAACCCGGGTCTCTGGCGTTGTTATGCCCCTGTCCCACTTAGGAAACCTGAACGGAAACCTCTGGAGACTCTGCGCCCCACCCAAGGTTTTCGTGCGGTTCCCGGAGGTTGCAGGTGGTTGCCGGAGGTTGCAGGTAGTGGAAGCAGGTAGGGAGACTGACAAAAACCTCCGGGAACCGCACGGAAACCTTGGGTGGGGCGCAAAGTCTCCAGAGGTTTCCGTTCAGGTTTCCTAAGTGGGACAGGGGCATAAGGCAGCAACTCTACCGCTGCGCCACTGTGCCTAGAACAATTACCTTGGCTATTTCAGAGGATATTAAGAGGGCAGTTTTTACAACAATTCACGTCTGACGGCCACCAGTTGCGTTTATAGTTTTTTTAAATTCTAGATTTATTTAATGATTTACTCAATTCCACAGCTGCTGCCCTGTGGTTTAAATTCCTGTCTGTAGATAATTAGTCCAGGCCCCTGGATTGCAATCCAGGAAGTGAACCCTTTTTATAACCATATGAATCAGTTCAATTGAGTTTAGTTTATTGTCACGTGAACCGAGGTACAGTGGAAAGCTTTTGTTGCATACTAACAAGTCAGCGGAAATACAATATAACCATTCACAGTGTGTAGGTGTAACACTAACCCTAACTCTAATGTGAAGGGTGCTATGTAAATGTATGTCTTTTCTTCTCTTTGAAGCCAAGAGATGGGTCTGTGCTCCAATGCTGAGCTGTGGTGGTGTTGCTTCGACTCCCACTCAAACTGTCCTTGACTTTGGCTGCAACGCTGCCGCAAGTTAGTCTGATGTATGAATCACATCCCGGCTGGTCACGCACCATGTGGTCTGTGGTTGCCTGATCCAATCCGGACATAACCAGCCCTTTGTCATAAAATACCAGCACAATGAGACTATCTGGTTGACTGAGGGGGCAACTGACTCGTCTCATCTCCCGACGTCACCGAGGGTCTGGGCCGGGGGGGGTACAGAGTCATGGAGTCACAGAGTCACAGAGTCTTACAGCTTGGAAACAGGGCCTTCAGCCCAACTTGCCCACACCGACCAACAAGTCCCATCTACACTCGTCCCACCTGCCTGTATTTGGCCCATATCCTTCTAAACCTGTCCAATCCATGTACCTGTCTGAAGAAGGGTTTCGGCCCGAAACTTTGCCTATCTCCTTCGCTCCATAGATGCTGCTGCACCCGCTGAGTTTCTCTAGCATTTTTGTCCACCTGTCTACATGTTTCTTAAACGTAGTGATAGTCCCCAGCCTCAACTACCTCCTCCGGCAGCTCGTTCCATACACCCACCACCCTATGTGTGGAAATGTTACCCCTCAGATTCTTATTAAATCTTTACCCCCGACACCTTAACTCTACGTCCTCTGGTTCTCGATTCCCCTACTCTGGGCAAGAGACTCTGTGCATCTACGCCATCTATTCCTCTCATGATTTTACACACCTCTGTAAGATCCCTGCACTCTATTCCCCGAGACCCTGTGACTGATTCACGGGCATTAGCTACTCAAGCACGGGAACCCTCCATCCTTTACAAAGTTGGATGCAGTAGAGACTTTGATAAAACAAATGTAGTTCATCACGGCCCTGCCAGGTTGCAAACTGTGCTGGAAACGAACTAGACGTCAGACAGATTGAGCCTTGTTACAGCAGAATCACTCTGCATGGAGATGAGGCAAGCAGCTCGCATCAAAAGCTTGCACTTAAAATACTTAAATGTAATAAAGTATAATTTAGACAAATAGACAATAGACAATAGGTGCAGTAGGCCATTCGGCCCTTCGAGGCCAGCACCGCCATTCAATGTGATCATGGCTGATCATCCCCAATCAGTACCCCGTTCCTGCCTTCTCCCCATGTCCACTGACTCCGCTATTTTTAAGAGCCCTATCTAGCTCTCTCTTGAAAGCATCCAGAGAACCTGCCTCCACCGCCCTCTGAGGCAGCAAATTCCACAGACTCACCACTCTCTGTGAGAAAAAGTGTTTCCTCGTCTCCATTCTAAATGGCTTACTCCTTATTCTTAAACTGTGGCCCCTGGTTCTGGAATTCTGGATTTACACAAAATCTGTTTGGAAGAAATGTTACTTTAATTTGAATCTTTGATTAGAATTGAATATTGGGTGGGCTCTGGTCAGCCCATTATAGAAACATAGAAACATAGAAAAATAGGTGCAGGAGTAGGCCATTCGGCCCTTCGAGCCAGCACCGCCATTCAATATGATCATCTAAAATCAGTAACCCGTTCCTGATTTCCCCCCATATCCCTTGATTCCTTTAGCCCTAAGACCTAAATCTAACTTAGGAAGGAGGTGGAGGAATTTTGAGAGGGTGCAGAAGAGGTTTACCAGAAGGCTGCCTGGATTAGAGGATGTTAGTTAGGTATAAGGAGAAGTTAGGCAGACTTGGATTGTTTTATCTGCAGCATCAGAGGGTGAGGGGAGACCTGATAGAAATGTGTAAAATTATGAGAAGCATAGAGAGGGTAGGTAATCAGATTCTTTTTTCCCAGGGTGGAAATGTCCAGACCCAGAGGGCAAATACTTAAGGTTAGAGGGGCAAACTTTAAAGGAGATGTGAGGGGCAGGCTTTTTTTTAACACAAAGAGTGGTGGGTGCCTGGAAGGTTCTGCCAGGGGTGGTGGTGGAGGTAGATATCATGGTGGCATTTAAGAGGCTTTTGGATGGGCTCATGAATATGCAGCGAATGGAGGGATATAGATCACGTGTAGCAGGCAGAGGGGGTTAGTTTAACCTGGCATCATATTCAGCATGGACATTGTGGGCCGAAGGGCCTGCTTCTGTGTTGTGCTGTAAGGTTCTATGTTCTGGATAGAAGCTTTCGATCAATTTCTGATGTAAACCACACAGTGTAGAAGAGGAAATTAAATTTTAATAAACTGAGCATATATCCCACAAACTGAGATCTTCCTGCATACACAGTCTAAAGTTATAAAACAACTTGTTCTGTTTGATCTTCCATTTGTGCACGTCAGGTTGATTGCATTCGTCGAATGAGGGTGGACCACGTGAAGGTTGCAATCTCCCGCCCCGACTGAGTTAAATAGCCAGTTGTGGGTCTGATCTACACTCTGGTGAATGGTTCTGGTGGCACTGTTTGTTCTGTCCACTAACTTTAAGGGCATCACACACAGCGGCACAACTGGTCGATCCGCTGCCACACAGCGCCAGTGGCCAGTTTCCATCCTGACCTCGGGTGGTGTCGACTTACTTTGCACGTTCCCCCTGTGACCATGTGGGTTCCCTCCAGGAGCTCCAGCTTCCTCCCACATCCCAATGCCGTGCGGGTTTGCAAGGTCATTGGCCTCCCTAAAGTTGTCCCTGGTGTGTAGGGAGTGGATGAGGACGTGGGATAACATAGAACTAGGTGTGATCGATGGTCGACTGTTTCCATGCTGCTCCTTGCTAAACAAAAATGCAGTTCTGTGACTTTCAGCTGCGTTGGTCTGAGTGCTTAAGATTTATCTGTCTAGTGTTCTGAGCTCAGGCTCCCGGCATGGAAGGAAGCGATTTCCATTTGAGGCTGTGTCATGCCTTAGAACACGGGGCAGTAGTTGCTTACGTTCAGTCAGCTGTAAATAGAATGGAACCCTCAGCAAGAAATGCTGTATCAGAAACAGATATGTAACCTGAGGACTGGTTGGGTCTTGGTTTGGGATATTTGAGTTACACTCTGCATCATGGATGCAAACTTGGATTGTGTTCCATGGAACGCCAGAGGTTGAGGGGAAGATCTGATAGGATTATATAAAATGATGAGCGGTGTAGATAGGGTAGACAGTCAGGACCTTTTCCCCCAGAATGGAAATGTCAAAGACTGGAAGGTATAGCTTTAAGGTGAGATGGGCAACCTTTAGAGGAGAGATGCGGGCCACGTTTGATAAACAAAGGGTGGTGAGTGCCTGGAACACGCTGCTTGGGGTGGTAGTGGTAGCATCATGTTCGGCACGGACATTGTGGGCCGAAGGGCCTGTTCTATCACCATATTATTCTATGTTCTATGGTTCAACTGAGTTAACTATACCACAACCATCACAAATGTAGGAGTGTAGCTGAGTGGCCTGTCTGGTGATTGGAAACTGGTGGTTATATTTAGGAGCTTTGACTCTTTCCGCCTCACTAATGCAAGCTCAGGAACTAAATAATTATTGCCGATAGACTTCGTGCATTTGATTTCAAAATTTCATGTGGGCGGTTGCAAAATTTCAAAAAGTATATCTTTTTGGAAAAAACAACAACCTTCTTCTCAGAAACAAGGAACTGCAGATGTGGGTTTACAAAAAAAGACACAAAGTGTTGGAGTAACTCCGCGGGTCAAGCAGCATCTATGGCGAACATGGATAGGTGACGTTTCGTGACATTAGTTGCATGAAGGGCCTGATTCATTTCCAGGCTATGGGTCCACACCAGTCGGTCTTCTTGCCAGTTTACTGCTTGTTTACTCAGCCACGAGTAAGTGGTGGTGAGCCATCTCCTTGAATTAGGACAACGTGTTTGGCGAAGGTCCCTGATGAAGGAACGCAGCGGATGTTTGTAGAGATATTGGTGCCAGGTGTCCTTGTCCTTCCAAGTGACAGAGATTGAGGAGCTGTTATGTATGAAGCCTTGGCGATTTGCAACAGTGCGTGGAGTCATAGTGCATGGAGCCAGGCCAAGATGGCTCAAAGTTGCACAATGTGGGGCTGCAAGGGGGATGAATCCCTGGATTGCTGATCAAAGTCACTGCCTACACCTGGATTGGGTTGAACGTCACCGACCGTTGTTGCCGTGAAGTTTATTTGGGCGAGCAAAGCGTATTCCAACACGCTCCTTCCTCGCAGATGGAAAAGCGTTCACGAGCCACAAAGTTGACTCACTTGGCATGGAACACCAGCCCCTGCTGTGATGTGCAAGCAGTCGGCTTTTACCATGAGTTTGGATTTTTGACACGTTTTAAAACAAGCACTGGCTTGATCCACCCCATTAAAATCTGGCCAACAGCTGCAGGCGCCCCACAGCTTCGAACCCATTACTGATCAAAGTGTTTCACCTGCTCTGAACCTGGTCCAGAGTGGACAAGCGTATTGTTCGGCGATGTTTTGGGGGCAGAGATAGATAGATTCTTGATTAGTACGAGTGGTTATGGGGAGAAGGCAGGAGGATGGGGTTGAGAGGGAAATATATTGTCTATTGTCTATTATATGGGGAGAAGGCAGGAACGGGGTACTGATTGGGGATGATCAGCCAGAATCACATTGAATGGTCATGCTGGCTCGATGGGCTGAATGGCCTACTCCTGCACGTATTGTCTATTGTCTATTGTCTAAATCAGCCATGATTGAATGGCGGAGTAGACTTGATGGGCCAAATGGCCTAATTCTTCTCCTATCAATTATGACCTTATGACCTCCACTGGACAATCATGGCAGTTTCACATTTCCTCGACTAACTTTGAGCTCCCGTTCTCCGAGCTTGGATATGATTCTGCCCCGTACCTGCTGACTCCGAGCTGCCGGTAATTCCCTGGACTCTCCGCTCCTGGCGTCTGTGTAAGGGCTCGCAAGCGGAGACGGCTGTTTTCATGTTCATAAGCTCTAGAGTCTAGGAGCAGAATTAGGCCATTCGGCCCATCAAGTCTACTCCGCCATTCAATCGTGGCTGATCTATCTCTCCCTCTCAACCCCATTCTCCTATCTTCACCCCATAACCCCTGACACCCGTACTAATCAAGAATCTATCAATCTGTGCCTTAAAACCACCCATTGACTTGGCCTCCACAGCCTTCTGTGGCAACTAATTCCACAGACTCACCATCCTCTGGCTTAAGAAGTTTCTCCTCATCTCCTTTCAAAAGATACATCCTTTTAAAACTGAGGCTATGGCCTCTGGTCCTAGACTCTCCCATGAGTGGTAACATCCTGTCCTTATCCAATCTATTCAGGCCTTTCACTGTTTGGTAAGTTTCAATGAGGATAGTAGGATCAGTTCCTCATCCGACTAAACTCCAGCGAGTTCAGGTCCAGTGCCGTCAAACGCTCATGAGGTTTCATTCTGGGATCATTCTCATTTTGATGTTTGAACCTCCAGTGAAGGCATCTCCTGTACATCCAGGAGAAGGCGGGGAGAATGGGGTTGAGAGGGAATGAGAGATCAGCCATGAATGAATGGTGGAATAAACGATGGCTGAACGGTCTAATTCTACTCCTAAACCTAATTAATTCATGAACATCACTCCCTCATCCCACATCGAACAACGAGAGGGTCGCCATTCCAGTTTGAACCACAGGGGAATTGATTGATTTTAATGGCAAGTTACAGCATGGAAACAGGCCCTTCAGCCCATCATGTCCATGCTGACCAACGATCATCCATTCACACTAGTTTTATGTAATGCCCCTTTCTCATCCACTCCTTACACACTGGAGGCAATTTACAGAGGGCCGACTAACCTACAAACCCGCATGTCTTTGGAAACCCACACGGTCACAGGGAGAACGTGCAGACTCCACATAGACAGCACCCGTACTCAGAATCCTACCCGGGTCACAAGGGAAGGACTTGAACTTTATTTTGCCTTCCATCACAGTGAGGAATGTGTAGGAGTCACTGTGGTGGATGTTCATGTTAAAATGTGTTTTTGAGTCTTGTTGCTTTTTAATTCTATGACTGACCTGGCCAGTGAAATTCCTCGTATGTTGTAAAACATACTTGGCAAATAAAATCTGATTCTGATTCTGATTCTCTGGCACATGCATGCACATATACACGTACACGCATCACACACTGAAGCATGCACGCACACGCTAACGAACACAAGCGCATCTATGGCCAAGCACTCACAGACAGACCATCTTTCTTTTCGAAAGCTCTGAGCCTCATGGGGTGAGTCGAACATTGTTTCCGTGAGAATACTCTCTTCCAACTGGAAAGTTCACATTTGTGACTTGCAGCCAACGTTGTTGCTGACATGTGGACTGGGAAGAGTTTGGAGTCTAGTTGACCTTTCAAGCGGCCAAAAATAGTCAAAACCAACGCATCTTGAAAGGAGCAGGAACTGTCTGAAGCAATGACCTGTTGGCCCAGGTCTGTCAGAATAACATTCCACAAGCTTACTCACTAATGATACGGCATAGTGGCGCAGCGGTAGAGTTGCTGCCTCACAGCACCAGAGTCTACGGGTGCTGTCGTACCGTGACCACGTGGGTTTTCTCTGGGTGCACTGGTTCCCTCCTACACTGCAAAGGCAGGGACTCGGTGGTCCGAAGGGGCTCGGTGGGCCTGTTTCCGCGCTGTATCTCTAAACTAAACTAAACTCGATTGAGGTTAGTAGGCCCGACACCGTCTCAAGGTAGAGAGTAAAGAGAGTCAGGTTAAGAGTGTTTCATTTGTTGAGTTTAGTTTAGTGATACCCCGGATGCAGACAGCACCCGTAGCCAGGATCGAACCCGGGTCTCTGGCGCTGTAAACACTGCAAGAATTCACGACCATTATTACTCGTGGACATTTTTCATCAGGCTAGAAAAACGCCCCTTATTGTTAAAATGTGCATTGGATTTTGTGATATATTTGTATTGTGAAAACATTAGCTGCCAAGGGGTGTTTAGGGAGGGTGGGTTAGGGTTATTTTGTTATTATTTATAAAAAACAAAATGGAGGGAAATGTAATGCCATCCGTCAAATATACTGTAATTTTTTTTTCCCCACCAATAAAAATGAATTAAATTAAAAAAAAGAGAAAAACACCCCGACCTACTTGATGCCACGAGCACCTACGACTAGCATCACGACCCGCCACGACCTCACATGGCCTCCTTACGACCTCGCAACGGCCATGCTGCGGGTATGAGTCAAGGGCAAACTCGGCAGAGGTCGTGAATTAGGTCGTGAATGTGAAATACTTGCAGCAACCTAACGGGCCCGTAAACGCAATGAATGTAATAAATAAATTCAATAATATTCAGTCATATTTGTACAAAAAACAATGTCCTTAGTGCAACCAAAGATGTGGAAGCAGAATTAGGCCATTCAGCTCATCGAGTCTACTCCATATATAACAACTACAGCACGGAAACAGGCCATCTCGGCCCTTCTAGTCCGTGCCGAACACTTACTCTCACCTAGTCCCATCTACCTGCACTCAGACCATAACCCTCCATTACCTTCCCGTCCATATACCTATCCAATTTATTTTTAAATGATAAAATCGAACCTGCATCCACCACTTCCACTGGAAGCTCATTCCACACAGCTACCACTCTCTGAGTAAAGATGTTCCCCCCTCATGTTACCCCTAAACTTTTGTCCCTTAATTCTCAAATCATGTCCTCTTGTTTGAATCTTCCCTACTCTCAATGGGAAAAGCTTATCCACGTCAACTCTGTCTATCCCTCTCATAATTTTAAAGACCTCTATCAAGTCCCCCCTTAACCTTCTGCGCTCCAAAGAATAAAGACCTAACTTGTTCAACCTTTCTCTGTAACTATTCACCATTCAATCATGGCTGATCTATTATTTCCTCTAAACCCCCATTCTCCTGCCTTCTCCCCATAACCTTTAACGCCCTTATCAATCGAGAATCTTTATCAATCTCCGCTTTAAAAATACCCAAGCTGCAAAAAACTGCGTGGTGCCCCAAAAGGGAATCTTTTGAAGGTAGACAAAAGTGCTGGAGTAACTCAGCGGGTGCAGCAGCACCTGTGGAGCGAAGGAAATAGGCGACGTTTCGGGCCGAAACCCTTCTTCAGTCTGAAGGGATAGCGTTCAGAACGGGCATTTCACCGTAGACACAAGAAACTGCTGAAGCTGCTTTACCAAAAAAAGATACAATGTGCTGGAGTAACTCAGCAGGTCGGGCAGCGTGGCTGGAGAACATGGATAAGGGATGCTTCAGCTCGGGACCCGTTCTTCAGACTGTATCTCTGTCCACGTGACCACAAAGAGTCCGACTAAACTCACTAACTATTTGGTGTTTAAGAAGGAACTGCAGATGCTGGAAAATCGACGGTAGACAAAAGTGCTGGAGGAACTCAGCGGGTGCAGCAGCATCTATGGAGCGAAGGAAATAGGCAACGTTGGAAATAGGCAACGTTTCGGGCCGAAACCCAGAAGGGTTTCGGTCCGAAACGTTGCCTATTTCCTTCGCTCCATAGATGCTGCTGCACTCGCTGAGTTTCTCCAGCACTTTTGTCTACCTTCACTAACTGTTTGTCTACCTTCATAAACAGTTACTGGCAGAGTTTAGCGGATGGTTTGTGAAAATGGAATGGATATCTTGGATTGGGAATTCTGGCATACCGTGGTGTTTTATTTGGGAAAGTTCCTGGAAGAGTTGACATTACTACTTGTTCTAACTTTTCGACCGTGGTTCCAACTTGTTTGTTGACTGTTTAAGAACATGCCACTCCCCCCCCCCCCCCCATGTGTGATTACTTTGGCCAGTTTGGAGAGTTGCTTCGAGTCCTTTTGTTCCATTTGGCAGATGAGTTTCGTGATTGTATCTCAGCCGTGGCAGCATTCAGTCCGTGAGACGTTAGAGTCTGCACTGAGGCCAGTTCAATGAAATCAACTCAGGTGGCGCAGTGGTAGAGCTGCTGCCTCACAGCGCCAGAGACCCGAGTTCGATCCTGACTACGGCTGCCGTGTGTACAGAGTTTGTACCTTCTCCCCGTGACCCTCGTGGGTTTTCCCCGGGAAGCTCCGGGTTTCCTCCCACAATTTGTAGGTTAATTGGCTTTGGGTATAAATGTGACATTGTCCTGAGTGTGTGTAGGATAGCGTTAAACCCCCTGTCCCACGGTACGAGTTCATTCCAAGAGTTCTCCCGACCGAGTTTGCCCTGATTCGAACGCGGAGATTTACGGTAATGGCCACTCGTCGGTACTCGGGGCTCTCGTGGACATTTTTCATCATGTTGAAAAATCTTCACGAGTCTTCCCGAGTCTTCCCGTGCTTTACCTTCCGTTAGCGAGTCTTCCCGAGTACCTGCCGTTAGCGCTAAGAGACGTCCCCGAGCTCCGACGTACCCGCTACGTTCATTCTCTGTGCTTACCACGAGTTTGGTTTGTTTTAAACTCGGGAGAGCTCTTGGAATGAACTCGTACCGTGGGACAGGGCTATAAGTGTGCGGGGATCGCTGGTCAGCGCGGACTCGCTGGTCCTGTTTCCGCCGAATCTCTAAACTAAACTAAACTAAACTAAACTAAACTAAACTAAACTAAACTAAACTAAACTAAACTAAAAAGTCTCTCAGTCCGATGAAAAGTAAAGGCTGTAAATGAGCTGTAAAACCCTGCCAATTCAGATGTTGGGACCCTATCTAACAAGCACATAACACAACTTGCTTGGGAATAATAACTCATTATGCTCTTGGCAACAAAGAACGGAATTTTACAATTGTCTGCCTGAACAAGATTTTTAAAATTATCATCAGTATGTTTCTTCTGCTTCATAAACAGTTATTTGTCTTCACCCTATAATGTTTGTTTTCCCCCCAGTGACCTGTAGCTTGAGACAAGGACCTGCCCTTGGTGAGTCTGTGGAATTCTTTGCCACAGAAGGCTGTGGAGGCCAAGTCAATGGATATTTTTAAAGCAGAGATAGATAGATTATTGATTATTACGGGTGTCGGGGGTTATGGGGAGTAGGCAGGAGAGTGGAAAGATAGATGTCATCATTTGTGGAATTCCCTGGAATTTGTGGACTTCCCTGTCACAGAGGGCAGTGGAGGCCGAGTCACTGGATGGATTTAAGAGAGAGTTAGATAGAGCTCTAGGGGCTAGTTGAATCAAGGGATATGGGGAGAAGGCAGGCATGGGTTATTGATTGGGGACGATCAGCCATGATCACAATGAATGGCGGTGCTGTCTCGAAGGGCTGAATGGCCTCCTCCTGCACCTATTTTCTATGTTTCTATGTCCACTCTGGTCCCTGGGAGGGTCCAGATTTCTCGCCTGGATCGTTGCTTCTCTACGAGCTGTGGCCAGATCGGCTGTTGTTTCCTTTCCTCCTGGTGGTGAGATGCCAATGCCCTCAGTGCCCTGTAGAACCCCCTGGCAGTGGCCCCCCATTTCATAAGTCCCTACATTATAGGAGCAGAATTAGGCCATTTGGCATCTACTCCATTCAATCATGGCTGATCTATCTTTACCCCCTAAACCCCATTCTCCTGCCTTCTCCCCGTAACCCTTGACACCCGCACTAATCAGGAATCTGTCAATCTCAGCCTTAGAAATACCCAATGACGTGGCCACTACAGCTATCTCTGGCAATTAATTCCATAGATTCGCCACCCTCTGACTAAAGAAATTCCTCCTCATCTTCTTTCTAAAGATACGCCCTTTTACTCTGAGGCTGTGACCTCTGGTTCTAGACTCTCTAACTAGTGGGAATATCCTCTCCGCATCCACTCTATCCAAGCCTTTCACTATTCGGTAAGTTTCAGAGCCCCCCCCCCCCCCACCCCCATCCTTCTAAACTCCAGAGAGCACAGAATCATCAAACGCTCACCCAATAATCCCTGGGATCATTCTCATAAACCTCCTCTGGACCCTCTCTAACACCAGCATATCCTTCCTCAGATATAGGGCTAGTTAACTATCGAACCCACCCTGCTCTAAAAGGATTCAAGAAGAAACTGCAGATGCTGGAAGATCGAAGGTACACAAAAATGCTGGAGAAACTCAGCGGGTGCAGCAGCATCTATGGAGCGAAGGAAATAGGCAACGTTTCGGGCCGAAACCCAGAAGGGTTTCGGCCCGAAACTTTGCCTATTTCCTATATTGGAGATTGTTCAACTCTTTGCATGGAGCGAAAGAAACGTTGCCTATTTCCTATATTGGAGATTGTTCAACTCTTTGCATGGAGCGAAGGAAATAGGCAACGTTGCCTATTTCCTTCGCTCCATAGATGCTGCTGCACCCGCTGAGTTTCTCCAGCATTTCTGTGTACCTTCTGCTCTAAAAGGACATGTCTGTACTGTTTTAACTTGTTCATTATTAACCCCTTCCCTCATCAATTCCCTTTTAAAACACACCCTCTCTGCAAACGTGTGTCCTCCACACGACCTGTGTTTGAATCTGAAGCAATGGAGAATGGAAAGGTTTAGAATTTTTTAAACAGGGACATAAGGAGCTGCAAATGCTAGTTTACAAATAAAAGACACAAAGTGCTGGAGTGACTCAGCGGGGGCGGGCAGCATCTCTGGAAGACGTGGACCGGTTGAGAACTTTCTTCAGACTGATTGTGGGGGGGGGGGGGGGGGGAAGAAAGATGACCGGCATCGATTCATGTCTTAGTACGGAGACTGAAATGGCACCATATGAATATGTTATTGAAAGAGCTCATCTTTACAAGAGGCCACTTGTAGAATTTATGTCGAGCAGATTTTGAATAGGGAATGTCAAATAAGATTGTACACGTTCTACATATATGCAGACATCAAAGACCAGATGTTACAGCTTTAAGGTGAGAGGGGCAAAGTTGAAAGCAGATGTGCGTGGCAAGTTTGGTGGGGGCCTGGAACATGTTGCCAGGGGTGGTGGTGGAGGTGGAGGCAGATACGACAGTGGTGATTAAAACTATTAGACACACGAATGTGAAAAGGAATGGAGGGATATGGACCATGTGCAGGCAGAGAAGGTTAGTTTAATATCAGGTTCGGCATGGACATTGTGGGCTGAAGGGCCTGTTTTTGTGCTGTACTGCACTATGTTCCAGGCTGATATCCCACCACAGCCGGACAGCAGTACTGACCCTCGGAACTATCTTTGGTCGGCCTTGCACGCAACGTTATTCCCTTATCAGGTCAAGTCAAGAGAGTTTATTGTCATGTGTCCCAGACAGGACAATGACATTCTTGCTTTGCTTCAGCACAACAGAATATAGTCGGCATTGACTACAGAACAGATCAGTGTGTCCATATACCATTATATACGGATATACACACATGAATAAATAAACTGATAAAGTGCAAATAACAGATAATGGGCTATTAATGTTCAGAGTTTTGTCCGAGCCATGTATCGATTGTAATCATGTGTTGTCTTTCCACTGACTGGCTAGCGCACGACAAAAGCTTTTCACTGTACCTCGATACACGTGACAATAAACTAAACTGAAACTGAATCAGATGATTCGTGGTCGGCTGAGCGTGAATCTTCACGGAGAGAAATACAGCTGGTTGGTCCCCGTCCAATTAGTTTGCATTTTATTTTATTGTACAGTGAATGAGGGGGGGGGGGGCAGGAAACCCCTCGTGGGGCTTCCTCCCCCCCCCCCACCCCACAGACACACACACACACAGATACACACACACACACACACACACACACACACACACACACACACACACACATACACTGATTCACACACACACACACACACACACTGATTCACACACACACACACACACACACAGACACACACACA
Organism: Amblyraja radiata; assembly: GCF_010909765.2. Taxonomy (NCBI): domain Eukaryota; kingdom Metazoa; phylum Chordata; class Chondrichthyes; order Rajiformes; family Rajidae; genus Amblyraja; species Amblyraja radiata. The sequence continues at coordinate 28,281,990 of NC_045986.1, read as the reverse complement.
CACACACACACACACACACACACACACACACACACACACACACACACACACCCACACCCACACCCACACACACACACACACACACACACACACACACACACACACACAGATACACCCACACACCCACACACACCCACACACCCACACCCACACCCACACCCACACCCACACCCACACCCACACACACACACACACACACACACACACACCCACACACACAGATACACACACACACACACACACACACACACACACACACACACCCACACACACACACACACACACACACACACACACACACACACACACACACACACACACACACACACACACACTGATTCACAGACACAGCCACATGTACACATGAAGTCAAGCACCCTAACTCCAATGAAACATTATGAACAAGGCAAGGGACTGTTTGAAAGTCGCCCCCTGGTCACATATTCTCTCAGGTTCAACACCATCGCAGCCTTGCGAGTGGATATAATAACCATATAACACCATATAACAATTACAGCACGGAAACAGGCCATCTCGACCCTTCTAGTCCGTGCCGAACACATAATCTCCCCTAGTCCCATATACCTGCGCTCAGACCAATATAACCTGATTATGGTTCAGTTATGATCAGAAGTTTTACTTGTGTGGGCCGATTAACCTATAAACATTGTTACTGTATTTAGAGATACAGCATGGAAACAGGCCCTTCGGCCCACTGAGTCCGTGCGATCACCCCGTACTAACACTATCCTCCACATTAGGGATAATTGACAATTTTTTACCAAAACCAATTCACATACAAACCTGTACATCCTTGCAGTGTGGGAGGATATCGGAGCAGCCGGAGAGAACTCACGTGGTCACAAGGAGGACAAACAGACTCCATACAGACAGCACCCGGGGTCAGGATCGAACCTGGGTCTCTGGCGTTGTGAGGCAGCAGCTCTATCACTGCGCCACCGTGCCATGCTATTTTTTTGTAACTATTCGTGCAAACTCCATTTAGACAGCACCCGAATTCAGGATTGAGCCAGGATCTTTGTTTGTTGTCGCGAGGAGGCGGGTCGACAAGCCAATCATTGAGGTGACCGTTCATTGCTAATTGCTACTTTCTCTCTCTAGGGCCATGGTGGACCACTTGTGCAGAATGTGTTGGTTCGCGCTGGGCATTCTGCTGCTGTCTCTGGTCGTGGCCGCGCCTCCTCCCATCAATAAACTGGCGCTGTTTCCTGACAAAAGTGCCTGGTGTGAAGCAAAGAACATCACCCAGATAGTTGGCCACACTGGCTGTGAGTCAAAGTCCATCAAGAACAGGTAGGCGTAAAAATCAACATGTCCAGGGTCTCCACCCGAAACGTCACCTATTTCCTTCGCTCCATAGATTCTGCCTCACCCGCTGAGTTTCTCCAGCATTTTTGTCTACCTTCAACTAATCTGGGGATGTTGGGGAATTCCAGAACTAGGGGTCACAGTTTAAGGATAAGGGGGAAGTCTTTTAGGACCGAGATGTGAAAATCATTTTTCACACAGAGAGTGGTGAATCTGTGGAATTCTCTGCCACAGAAGGTAGTTGAGGCCAGTTCATTGGCTATATTTAAGAGGGAGTTAGATGTGGCCCTTGTGGGATCAGGCGATATGGAGAGAAGGCAGGGATGGGATACTGAGTTGGATGATCAGCCATGATCATATCGAATGGCGGTGCTGGCTCGAAGGGCCGAATGGCCTACTCCTGCACCTATTTTCTATGTTTCTATGTCTATGTAATCTAAACTGTTCTCTTTTTCCTCAGAGCTTGCCTTGGCCAGTGTTTCAGCTACAGTGTGCCCAACACCTTTCCACAGTCCACTGAATCCCTGGTACACTGTGACTCCTGCATGCCAGCACAGTCGTTGTGGGAAATTGTAAGTAAGATCCAGCACCTCTTGTGTTCCACCTTCCCGTCTCTCTGTACACAAGGCCTCTCTGAATGTGTACAGTCACTCTCTCTCTCAGTACATCCATCCCAATCGCCCTTCAATCTACATCAATACACTCACATTATCCACACTACAGCCTTTCTCATCCCTCTCCACCTTGTTACCCATGCTTATCACATTTTCACATTTTATTCCAACTTTTTAACATTTCCACATGTTTATTACATTTTCCATACATGTAATAATACATCTTAGAAATGTCCATCTTATTCCCCAGCCAAGAACATGGCCAGGATATATTTCGGGTTGGGACCATTCTTCAGACTGATTGTGACTACAACCAGCTGAACCGAAACGTCACCTGTCCAGACATACTGGAATGGCCTACTCCTGCACCTACAATATTTTCTATGTTTCCACAATCTCCGGAGATGCTGTCTGACCCGCTGAGTTACTCCGGCAGTTCTATGTCTTGTTTGTCCAGACTCACCTCCCGCAAACTGTTACACCCCAAGACTGAGGATGCTAATCCTGACAACCTGATGAACAGCCTTCACTCTCCTCCTCCCCTTCTCCCCAACACCCTTCCCTTCCCCCTCACTTCCCCCTCTACTCCCCCTCACTTCCCCCCTCCCCCCTCCCTTCCACTGCCCTCTCAAAGCACATGCATTAGGATTAAAAACTGAAAATGCTGACAGCCCTCAGCAGGTTGGGCGGAACTTCATCTTGGACCTTTAACTCCGCTACGCTCTCCACAGATGCTGCCTGACCCACTGAGTGTTTTAAGCATTCTCGGTTTTAGTCTCAGATTGTTAGGCATCTGCGGGATTGTTTTTCCGATTTTTCTCGCCCCGTTTCACTGGCAATGTGTCAAAGGGTGATGTGAATTGCAGGTGAAGCTGGAATGCCCGGGGAACGAGGAAATGCCCAGAGTGGACAAGCTCGTGGAGAAAATCGTACACTGCAGCTGCCAGGCGTGTGGGAAGGAACAGCATCAAGATTCCCAACTTTTCAACGGGATTTTAAACGAGGAGGAAGCACCCCCGGGAATGGTTGAAACTCAACAGATCATCCACCACGAGAAAGAAATCGCCCTCAAATCCGCCAGAGACGAAGCCTAATAAAACGGACATTTTAATAGAAAAATAGCGGTATAAAATTTCAGTTTGTTTTATTTGCTGAGGTCTTAGAAGAAGGAAAAAAATCAAAGTGTAACAATTTAAAAAAAAAAACCCATGCAGACTTATTTAAAGAGAAAGTCTTTAAAAAGTAACATTTGTTGTAGAAATCCCATTCAGATAATAATATATACTTCACCGAGGCCCAGCAAAGTATAATTTGAATTTGATGATCAGTGTTGAGTTCACGAAACCAGTAATCATGTTTGTAAGCCACAGTCTGTAGCCGCTCCAAACACATAACTGTTTGTATATAATATTATACTTTGTAAATCTCTGTCAACTTTTATTTTCCCAAATCTTTGCATTTAATTTTCTGATCATCATGTTTCTGGACAAGTAGAGGGAGAAACAACAGGGTGATTAACATTGGGGGGGGAAATAATAGAATCACAGCCAGAAGGATGGAGGGTTAGAGCAACTAACACAGAGGGTGAGATACTGACATCAGAGAGCCTCTCTCACATACACATGCACAATGACATACACATACACATACACATAGACATACACATGCACGATCGTTTGCTGAACACCCTCGCTCAGTCCACCTGACATTACCTGATCTCCCGGTTGCCAAACACTTTAATTCTCCTTCCCAATCCTACACAGACCTTTCTGTCCTAGGTCTCCTCCATTGTCAGGGTGAGACTAGATGCAAATTGGAGGAACAGCATCTCCTATTTCACATGGGCTGCTTACAACCCAATGGTATGAATATTGATTTCTCTAACTTCAGGTAGCCCCGGCATTCTGTCTCTCTCTCTATCCCTCCCCCACCCAAGTCGCACCAGCTTCTCGTTCTCAACCAGCAAGCAGCTAACAATGGCCTGTTCCCTTTATCATTGTTACTTGTTTGCATATCTTTCATTCATTGTTCTTTATCTGGCTACATAATTGCCTGTATCTCTCGCTTCCCTTACCCCTAACCAGTCTGAAGAAGGGTCTCGACCCGAAACGTCACCCATTCCTTCTCTCCAGAGATGCTGCCTGTCCCGCTGAGTTACCCCAGTTTTTTTGTGTCTATCTTCGGTTTAAACCAGCATCTGCAGTTCCTTCCTGCACATATACAAAGGCAGACAGACCCAGCACCAGGGAGGATGCGTACACTCACATCGATCAAATACACCAGCAGGAATGTCCCTCTGTGAAACGATGTATTGATGGGTAAGGGTTGGAAACTGGGGGACAGTTTGTAAATCATTCTCATCTTGTTTATAACATTGTGCTCTTCCGCTCAAATTCTGTACCTATATATTTTCTTTTTGTAAACTGTTGGATTAAATGTTGATGTATCATACCTCATTTCACTTTCGGCAATCTCTAAAGTTAAAGCCAACAATATTTGGGTCAAATTGTATTTCTGTTGTAGCAACCTGGAGCCTGCCCAAGGCTCATGCAATTACAAATATCCACTTTGGGTTCCAAAAACAGTCAGAGATAGGTACAGCACAGAAACAGGCCCTTCGACCCATCTCATCCATGCTGGCCTTTATATCCATCCGCACATATCGCTTATGCCCCTCATTACGACCCTATCCTCTATGCCTCGCCTATTTAGTGGTCTGCCTAATGCCTCTTAAACTTGGTGATTGTACTTCATTTCATCAACATGGGCGCACAGTGGCACAGCAGCTAGATCCGCTGCCTCACATTGTCAGAGGCCTGCGTTCAATCCTGACTTCAGGTGCAGTCTGTGTGGAGTTTGCACGTTCTCCCTGTGACCGCGTGGGTTTCCTCCCACATCCCAGAGACATGTACCTGTGTAGGTCAATTAGCATCTGTAATTTGCCCCAAGTGTGTAGGGAGTGGATGAGAGTGGGATCGCATAGAACTGGTGTGAACATGTGATCGATGGTCGGCATGGACTCTGTGGGCCGAAGGGCCTTTTTTCATGCTATATCTCTAAACTAAACTAACCTTTCCCTGGCTGCTTGTCCCAGACACTCTCCATTAGAAAAACAAACTTACCCCTCAATAATGAGTTGTCTACCAATAGTGATTAGTATACCAAGAGTGAGTTTTATATTAATCTGAGGAAGGACATTCTTGCCATAGAGGGAGTACAGAGAAGGTTCACCAGACTGATTCCTGGGATGGCAGGAATTTCATATGAAGAAAGACTGGATAGACTCGGCTTGTACTCGCTAGAATTTAGAAGATTGAGGGGGGATCTTATAGAAACTTACCAAATTCTTACGGGGTTGGACAGGCTAGATGCAGGAAGATTGTTCCCGATGTTGGGGAAGTCCCGAACAAGGGGTCACAGTTTAAGGATAAGAGGGAAGTCTTTTCGGACTGAGATGAAAAAACATTTTTTACACAGGGAGTGGTGAATCTCTGGAATTCTCTGCCACAGAATGTAGTTGAGGCCAGTTCATTGGCTATATTTAAGAGTGAGTTAGATGTGGCCCTTGTGGCTAAAGGGATCAGGGGGTATGGAGAGAAGGCAGGGATGGGATACTGAGTTGGATGATCAGCCATGATCATATTGAATGGCGGTGCAGGCTCGAAGGGCCAAATGGCCTACTCCTGCACCTATTGTCTATGTTTCTATGTTTCTATGTTTCTAAAAGTCAGTTGTATACTAATAGTGAGTTGTATACCAATGCTAATACCCTCGCTGTGAGGCAGCCACTGTACCGCTGCCCCACAGTTTAGTTTATTGTCACGTGTAACGAGGTACAGTGAAATGTTTTTGTTGCGTGCTAACCAGTCTGCGGAAAGACAATATATGATCATGATCGAGCCATTCTAAGTGTACAGACACATGTTAATGGAATAATGTTTTAATGCAAGGTAAAGCCAGTAAAGTCCGATCAAAGATAGTCCAATAGTAATTCAGGACTGCTCTCTGGTTGTGGTAGGATGATTCAGTTGCCCGATAACAGATGGGAAGAAATTGTCCCTAAATCTGGAGGTGTGCGTTTTCGCACTTCTGTACCTTTTGCCCGATGGGAGATGTTTTGTTTCTATATCCGTGGCGCTGCTGCAAGAAAGAATGTCATTGTTCCGTTTTGGCTCGTATGACAATAAAACTCTCTTGACTCCTGAACCAACAATACGAAGAAAAAACATCATACGGTTTTATCACATTGATGCAATAGAACGATGATGGGAAGACTTCAAATATACTTGCCTTGTAAGCATGACATTAATTTTTTCTTACTCAGAAGGAAAGGAATGTGTAATCTCTATTATTCTATTGGGACTCTATGCTCAGTATAATTAAAGCCTTGACCTTCCAGTTCATTTTGGCATCCACTGTGGCAATGACAACCTTATCTGTTTAGTTTAGTTTAGTTTATTACTGTCACGTGTGCCAAGGTACAATGAAAAGCTTTTTTTGGTGCATGCAATCCAGTCAGCGGAAAGACAATACATGATTACAATCACAGCGTACGGATACAGGATAAAGGAAATAACGTTCCATGCAAGATAAAGTCCAGTAAAGTCCGATTAAAGATAGTTGGTTGGTCTTCAATGAGGTAGATGGTAGATGGGAGGTCAGGACCGCTCTCTAGTTGGTGAAAGGATGATTCAGTTGCCCGATAACAGATGGGAAGAAACTGTCCCTGAATCTGGAGGTGTGCGTTTGTTTTCACACTTCTAAACCTCCTGCCTAGTGGGAGTGGGGAGAAGTGGGAGTGACTGAAGTGAAATTCACCCTTCATTATGCTGGTGGTCTTACCGAGGCAGCGTGAAGTGTAGATGGAGTCAATGGAAGGGAGGTTGGTTTCCCTGAAGATCTGGGCTATGTCCACAACTCTCAACCACTCAAACATGGTTTTGTACCAAAAATATCCTGACTGTCCTTGAACTTTCAAGTTCACCTCGATCTATTTCTGTAACAAAACTCTTCTCCGCCCGGCCTTTAACTCATCTGGTTACCAAAGGCCAGGCGACACCAATACTCTGCTGGCCCACCTTTCTCCCACCTTTCCCAGCCTGCCGGATTGATCGGAAACAAAGCCTCCTGCACCTTGTCCCGTAGCTTCAAGCACTATTCCTCACTGACCAACATTATCTGCTGCTCTTCCAAAGTCTTATTATGGGCAATATTGAGAATGAAACAGTGTTCGCATTGAGTGAGATATGGAGTCAGAATCTTAGCACAGATCCAAACATTTGGATCACAAGTTGCAGAAAAATTGAGGAAGGTATCATCGAATGCAAAGGCAGAATCTGATATTAAAGATACAATTAAGGATTTTCAACATAATTGAGGAGATGGGAGATTGCAACCTTCACGTGGTCTGCCCTGTTTCGACGAATGCAATCAACCTGGCGTGCACAATCAAGTAAGATCAAATAGTACAAGTTGTCCGACAACTTTAGGCTGTGCACGCCATACGCAAGAAGAAGAAGAGGAAGAAGATGAAGCATAATTGAGGATATGTTTGTAAACTAGAGTTTGCAAGAATAGATGGAATTTGAGAAATGCCAGTTAATAGGTTTGAGTGATTGATTGAATTGATCAGCCATGATCACAATGAATGGTGGTGCTGGCTCGAAGGGCCGAATGGCCTCCTCCTGCAATATTTTCTATGTTTCTATGATTGAAAGATGCAGCATAAAAACAGGCCCTTCAGCCCACCAAGTCCATGCTGACCACTGATCACCCGTTCACAGTGGTTCTATGATGTCCCACTCTCCCATCCAAGGGGCAACTTACAGAAACCTGCACGTCTTTGGGAAGTGGGAAGGAGCACCCAGAGGAAACCCGTGCGGTCACGGACAGGACGTGCAAACTCCACACGGGCAGCATCCGAAGTCAGGATTGAACCTGGGATCCTGGGAATTGAAAATGTGGGTAGAGAAATGGGAGCTGGAATCTAATCCATACCAGTGTGATACTTGTGCCACTCAGAGAGACCACTAGACATGGTACATGGATAGGACAGATTTAGAGGGATATGGGACTGGTTTAGATGGGGCATCTTGGTCTGCAGGGAAAAATTGGGTTGAAGGGCCTGTTTTTCGGTGCTCCACGACTCAATGGGTCTCTCACACCGCCCGCTGCTGAAAGACACATCCATGCCTTCATCTCCTCCCGACTGGACTATTGCAACTCACTTCTCCTTGGCATCAGCTCCACCTACATCAACCGACTCCAACTGGTCCAGAACGCAGCCGCCCGACTCATCACCCATACAAAATCCTGGCATCACATCACTCCAGTCCTCAAACAACTTCACTGGCTTCCCATCTCCCACCGGATCACCTACAAAATCCTGATCCTCACCTACAAAGCCCTCCACCATCTGGCCCCCCCATATCTCATTGACCTCCTCTCCCCCTACCAACCCTCACGGTCCCTCAGATCCACATCAGCCGGTCTCCTCTCCATCCACAAGTCCAACCTCTGCAGTTTTGGGGACAGAGCCTTCTCCAGGGCAGCTCCCAGGCTCTGGAACTCCCTCCCCCAACTGATCCGCAATTCCGTGTCCCTCACCATCTTCCAGTCCCGCCTCAAGACCCATCTCTTCACCTCTGCCTATCCTTAGCCCCACGTCCCCCTCCCTGTTCATCTGTGCATTAATTGCCTCATACTGTGTTTTGTATTACTTTGTGTACTAGTCATGTCTCTACTATTTATTTAATTCCCCTTACATGTTTTTCCTCTACCTGCTCAATTTTTGTAAGGTGTCCTTGAGACTCTTGAAAGGCGCCCATAAATAAAATTTATTATTATTATTGTTATAACTCCAGACACTTGATCTCACCAAGGCCCCAGGAGGTGACCAAAGTAAAGATGGCCTGTTTTTTGAAAGAA
>NC_045986.1:27515620-27563120 GCF_010909765.2 Amblyraja radiata | reverse complement strand
AATTTTAATTTATTAACACAAACTGTTCCCCCGCAACGTTGATTACACTGCGGGTCGGGTCCGGTTACTGAAATGGATGAAAAAAAGGCCCACGTTCCGCTCCGTTGCGTACTACACGTCAGCCCATTGCATTTAGAAGGAGTGGTCTATCTTGCTCTGCTATAGGATCTTTGGTGCTGTGTGTTCTCTGTGACTCACCAGCAGTGAGATATCTTCCATCCTGTCGACACATCACACAGTGGCCTCTCGATACTGCACCACCGAGTGGGCCTAGCTCTCTATGCTGAGGTGATCACACAACCAAGGGCGTCACACAATGCTGGAGTAACTCAGTGTGTCGGGCAGCATCTCTGGAGAGAAGGAATGGGCGAGGTTTCCCTTGGGTCGATTCCCTTCATCACACGAGAGTCAGGGGAGAGGGAAACCTCGAGGTACGAAAAGGGACCGGACAAAGCAGAGCCCGCAACGTTGACTCAGGAAGGGGTGGAGCCCACAATGGTCCATTGTTGACTGGAGACGAGGTGATGAGGAAGGGATACAGACTGTGAGATTAGCAAAAGGGCTTGGGTGGGTGGGCGGGTCATAGATTCATACCATCCTGGAGCAGGCTGTTCGGCCCAACATATCCATGCCATCCATCAAGGAGGCGCAAGGAAGTGCGGAGCCATCTCACAACACATCAGTACATACTCTGACCCGGCGCAACACCACGGTCAAGCTGCGTGCGAGTCTTGTCCCTCCGCTACCAACATCATAAAGTGATAGGAGCAGAATTAGGCCATTCGGCCCATCAAGTCTACTCTGCCATTCAATCGTGGCTGATCTATCTCTCCCTCCCAACCGACAGATGGCACAATGGGCTAAGTGTTCGGCTGGCGACCGGAAGGTAGCCGGTTCGAATCCCGCTTGGAGTGCATACTGTCGTTGTGTCCTTGGGCAAGACACTTCACCCACCTTTGCCTGTGTGTGAATGTGTGTGAATGTGTGTGAGTGATTGGTGGTGGTCGGAGGGGCCGTAGGCGCAGATTGGCAGCCACGCTTCCGTCAGTCTGCCCCAGGGCAGCTGTGGCTACAGAAGTAGCTTACCACCACCGAGTGTGACTGAGGAGTGAATGAATAATGCGATGTAAAGCGCCTTGAGTATTAGAAAGGCGCTATATAAATCCCATCCGTCATTATTATTATTATCCTCCCAGCCTTCTGACACCCGTACTAATGAAGAATTTGTCAATCTTATTATTATTAAATCATTGACAACATTAGCGACGCAGTGGTGCTGGTTTCCGACGGGCACAGCGATGGACGCCCCACACATCTCTGTCCTCCATGCTCCTCGTTTGACTCCATTTTAAAAGCCCATCACACAGGTTCCTCACTTGTGAGTGAGACGTGTAATGTCTGACCTGACTCCCAACGCTTCACTGAATTATGGACTCACCAACATAATGTTGAAGATGCCAGCTCGTACATTTTAATAAAACATCGACTTGGCCAATAAATGTTGCCTGGAGCTACCTATATAATTGTGTTAGTCTTCTTCGAAACTATGAGTTGGCTGGTTCACTTTGGGAATGATTGGTTTTAATCTTCCACCTGGGGGGCAGAACATCCAGTACATCCCGTGGTGCTGCTCCAGTGGAGACCGTTACTTGTGTCTCTGTAGTGGGGATTGAACCCACGGCCTGCTGACAAGAAGGAACCAAGTCACAGCCATTGGAGCCATAGAGCTAATCGAGTGGCACAGCTGGTAGAGCTGCTGCCTCACAGTGCCAGAGGCCTGGCTGCGATCCTGACTGCGGGTGCTGTTGGTGTGGAGTTTGTACGTCCTCCCCTCTCTCTCTCTCTCTCTCTCTCTCTCTCTCTCAATCCTGTATCTCCTGCTCTGCACGTGCATGTTTCTCTCTCTCTCTTTCTTTCCCTCTCTCTATCTCTCTATTTCTATCTTTCTCTCTCTAACTTTCCTGTCGCACACTCTCTCTCTCTCTCTCTTTCAATCTCTCTCACACACTCACTCTCTCCCTTTCGATCTCTCTATTTCTATCTCTCTTCCTCTCCCTATCTCCCTCTTCCTATCTCACTCTCTCTCAATATATCTCTCACTCTCTCTCTCTTTCCCTGACACGCTGATCAAACAGTCACTAAATCGAAGGTAGACAAAAATTGCTGGAGAAACTCAGATGGTGCAGGCAGCATCTATGGAGCTAAGGAAATAGGCAACGTTTCGGGCCGAAACCCAAAGGAAATAGGTAACGTTTCGGGTCGAAACCCGTAAGGGTTTCGTCCCGAAACGTCGCCTATTTCCTTCGCTCCATAGATGCTGCCTCACCCGCTGAGTTCCTCCAGCATTTTTGTCTACCTTCGATTTTCCAGCATCTGCAGTTCCTTCTTGAACATTTTGTCAATAAATACAAGACCGGGGTCTGGGATCTCATCTGCGGAGATTGCTTGTGCTTGAGGTTGTTTGTTTGTGTGCACAGCTGCTCAGATGAACCCCCCACCCCCTCCCCTCTCCCGCTCCCCCTGCCTCCCCTCCCCTCCCCCTAACCCCAGTGCCCGGGATGCTGCTGTCCATCAAATCTGTCACCTGTTTAATCAATCAGAAAAAATGGCTTTGAAGAAAGTTTTATGTTGGTCGAGTTCCCTTAATGAGTCATGAAATAATCTCTTTATAGTGGGGTTGTTTATTCAAAATGAAATGGAGTGATAATTACCTTCTTTAATATGAACTGCTGGTGCCTGAGGGATGCGTGTAGCTGGGATTACAGTGACAGTACATTCTGTTTACAATAAACCCACTTAAATACTTGCCAACTGTGGTAGTGTTGCCAGCACTCCCCCACTGTGACCACAGCAGTCAGACACCGCCGTGGTGGCCACTCCATCACTGTTCTGTAAGCGCTGGCATCAGACTAAAGGAATGTACAACTGACATGTATGTGGCATATTAGCTCGTCTCATAACATTTACAGCCAATTCATTACCTACCCAGGAGAAATCAGTGTTGGACAATCGATCGGGGTGGAAGATTGCAACCTTCACGTGGTCCGCCCTGTTTCGACTAATGCAATCAACTCGACGTGCACAAACGGAAGATCAAATAGAATAAGTTGTCCAACAACTTTAGGCTGTGCACGCCACATGAAAGAAGAAACACACACACACACACACACACACACACACACACACACACACACACACACACACACACACACACACACACACACACACACACACACACACACACACACACACACACACACACGCGCACACGCGCGCACACACACACACGCGCGCACACACACACACACCGATAATGTGTTGTGTTTGCTGGCTAATTTATGCAAGGGCTCTGCCCGAGGCTGCGATGATTTGCAGGGAGTTGTGGATGTAGCCCAGTCCATCACACAGACCACACTCCCCACCACTGACTCCATCTACACTTCACGCTGACTCCGAGAAGCAGCCAATGTAATCAAGGACTTGCCCCAACCCCGGTCATTCCTTCTTCTCCCTGCTCCTGCCTGGCAAAAGGTACAGAAGCTTGAAAGCGAGCACCACCAGACTCAGGGACAGCTTCTTCCCCTCTGTTATCAGACTTCTGAACGGTCTTATTCCATAAGCTGGGGTACTGTCCGATTCACCTCTCCCCTATTGCGGACATTGGACTTTCTCTAAAGGGCCTGTCCCACTTGGCGATTATTTCGGGGACTGCCGGCATCATTGACTGACGAAGGATTTGCGGCGTGATACAGCGTGATACAGCGTGATACAGCGCGATGCGGCGTGACTCGGCGTGATGCGGTGTGACTCGGCGTGATGACGTATGGCGCGCGGCATTTTTTCAAGTGTCGCAACATTTTTTTTGTCTCCGCTGGAATTTGAAATGCTCAGCTCTTCAGAACGTGCCCTATCTCTTCTCTTCCTGCATCATCAACCCCGGACTCTCACCAATATTCTTTATTCTTCTCCGCACTTTCACTACACCGCCATTTTAGGAAAGCTCCCTCGACCCGAAACGTCACCCATTCCTTCTGTCCAGAGATGCTGCCTGACCTGCTGAGTCACTCCACCATTTTGTGTCCATTGACTCCATTTACACCTCACGCTGCCACCAGCGTAATCAAGGTCGTGTCGCACCCCTGGCCACTCCCTCTCCTCCCCTCCCCCATCGGGCAAAAGGTATAGAAGTGTGAAAACGCACACCTCCAGATTCAGCGACAGTCTCTGCCCATCTTTGGTTTAAACCAGCATCTGCAGTTCCTCCCTACACTCTTCAACTCAACTCTGGTCATTGCTCCAAGCCCTTTCTGAAGTTAACCCTGCTTCTCCCCCCCCCCGCGATCTCCTTTCTTCGTAAATATCTCGGGGATGTTTTCTTTGCCGACAGTGTCATCGCGGTTAGTTTGCTCTCTTCAAAAAGTCCCGTGGTTGCGAAAGTCTGCAAGATATTAAACGTACCGAGAAACATCACCCCCAGATCGTCTGATGTGCGAAATACACATGGTTTCACTTCCTGTGTAGCGTTACCACGTTTCCTGTTTAAACAAACAAAGGATCAAAACAATCGGTTCTTCCTTTCCCCAACAGACGCGGCTGGGGTGAATGCCGAGTTTTGTTTGGGTTCAGAGTCAACTTGGAGGGGAAGTTCACGACCAAAGGCACAGCCCGAAAAAAATGTCGAGCCCAAAGTTATTTTCCCCATTAAACTTTTTATCTAACTCAGTTTTTCATGGAATTGAATTGAATCCAAAGACACAACATGGAAACAGCCCCCTTTCACCCCACCGAGTTCACGCTGGCCATCGATCACCCATTCACACAAGTTCCATGTTATCCCACATTCTCATCCACTCCCTACACACAAGGGGCAACTTTTAACCTAAATCTACTGAATCTACAACCTCTAACCTTAACCTACGATCCTGCATGACTTTGGGATGTGGGAGGAAACCGGAGCACCGGGAAGAAATCCCATGCGGTCACAGGGAAACGGACAAACTCCACACAGGCAGCGGCCGTAGTCAGGATCTAACCCAGGTCTCTGGCGCTGTAAGCATTGTAATAGCCCTGTCCCACGGTACGAGTTCATTCCAAGAGCTCTCCCGAGTTTAAAAAAAATCAAACTCGTGGTAAGCACGGAGAATGTACGTAGCGGGTACGTCGGAGCTCGGGGACGTCTCTTACCGGCTCGTAACGCTAACGGCAGGTACTCGGGAAGACTCGCTAACGGCAGGTAAGCACGGCAAGACTCGTGAAGATTTATCAACATGTTGAAAAATGTCCACGAGAGCCCCGAGTACCGACGAGCGGCCATTACCGTAAACCTCCGAGTCCGAAACAGGGCAAACTCGGGAGAGCTCTTGGAATGAACTCGTACCGTGGGACAGGGGTTTAAGGCAGCAACTCTAACGCCGCGCCACCGTGCCGCCTACGTGCCATCTCCGTTTCCATGTAGTATGGGCTCAATGACTGGGGGGGTTCGAGATGTCTTCTGACGATAATGTCACGGCGGGGTTACTGTTCCAATAACGTAGCCATCCACACGGACATCGTTACTAACAGGCTCAGCCTGAAATGGTTGATGCTTCCTGTTCCAATGGGAAAAATGCTTGAAAACCTGGAGCGCACCATGAGGCGATCGGAATTCATCCCCATGCAGGCGAGCTCAACAACAAAGGGAATTCCAGTCAAGTGCCGTAATAAAAAACTCCTGCAGCTGTTTGTGAAAAACAGGAATATTTACATTACATGCAGCTCAACTGTTCCTTATCACAAGAACTAACTTTCCGGGATATTTAAAATATGACTCAGGGCCATATTTGTCTCTCGATTTTAAATGATTAAGAAAGACTTGCATACACAAAAACAATTTTCACAACTCAACTAACTTCATTAGTTGTACCGAATGAAGGATTTTAAAGTCCCATTGCTATATTCTAGAAAGCCCAGTAATCTCCATGCTTGAAGTCTCGGGATCCAGAGAAAGCCAGTAGATTTAATGCTTAGGAAGGAACTGCAGATGCTGGTTTACACCGAAGATAGACTAGACGCAATGCTAGAATAACCCAGCGGGTCAGGCAGCATCTCTGGAGAGAAGGAATAGATGTTCACGAAGGAACTGCAGATGCTGGAAAATCGAAGGTAGACAAAATTGCTGGAGAAACTCAGCGGGTGCAGCAGCATCTATGGAGCGAAGGAAATAGGCAACGTTTCGGGACGAAACCCTTCCGGGTTTCGGCCCGAAACGTTACCTATTTCCTTTGGGTTTCGGCCCGAAACGTTGCCTATTTCCTTTGGGTTTCGGGACGAAACGTTGCCTATTTCCTTCGCTCCATAGATGCTGCCGTACCCGCTGAGTTTCTCCGGCAATTGAGAAGGGATAGATGACGGATCGGGTTGAGACCTTTCTTCACACTGAGAGTCACGGGGAGAGGGAAACTACAGGTATGAATAGGTTCAGAACAAATCAGAGCAGGCACCGATGACCAGGGAAAAGTGGAGCCCACAATGGTCTGTTGTTGGCTGTGGAAGAGATGATAACAAAGGGAGGTGTGGAAGCGAATTGTGGAACCAGCAGGACGTCTAGCGAGGTGGGGGGGGAGGGGGGGAGAACCTGAGGGGCAACATTTTCACAGAGGGTGGTAAGTACAGTATATGGAAGGGGCTGCCAGAGGAGATGGCTGAGGCAGGTACGACAATAACATTGAAAAGACAAAAGACAATAGGCAATAGACAATAGGTGCAGGAGTAGGCCATTCGGCCCTTCGAGCCAGCACCGCCATTCAATGTGATCATGGCTGATCATCCCCAATCAGTACCCCGTTCCTGCCTTCTCCCCATATCCCCTGACTCCGCTATTTTTAAGACATTTGGGTCGGTACATGGAAAGGAAAGGTTTAGTGGGAAAAGGGCCAAATGTGGCCAGGTGGGACTAGCGTAGATGGGGCATCTTGGTTGGCATGGGCAAGGTGGGCCAAAGGGCTCATATAGTCAATGACTCATGATCTGAAAATTGTTAGAGCTGGCTGCTCTTGAAAAGGAGGCACAGTCGTCTTTCTTACAGTTTGGCTTTCTTCCCAACCAATTGTTCAAGAGCTTTTGATTGCAACATGCGCCTTAATTTAGTTCAACAAAGAAACTGACAAGTTACTAAAGAACCTTGAGGGTGGTAGGTACAGTATATGGAAGGGGCTGCCAGAGGAGATAGCTGAGGCAGGTACGACAATAACATTGAAAAGACAAAAGACAATAGGTTCAGGAGTAGGCTGTTTTTGCTCCCTAAAACCGACAATGCAAGTAGATAGTGTGGTTAAGAAGGCATATTGTATGCTTGCCTTTGTTGGACGGGACATTAAGTAGACGTGTCAGGAAGGTATGATGATAGGACTATGGTCAGGCTGCATGTGGAGTATTGAGCGCAGTTCTGGTCACCCCATTACAGAAGGATGCTGCGGTTTTGGAGAGGGTGCAGAGGAGGTTTACCAGAACGCTGCCTGGATTACAGGATGTCGGCTGTAAGGTTGAACAAACTTGGATTGTTTGCTCTGGGATGCTGGAGGCTGAGAGGAGACCTGACAAAACGTATATAAAATCATGACAGCCAAGGATACGGTAGACAGTCAGAACCTTTTTTTTCCCAAGGGTTGAAATATCAAATATTAGAGGGCAAAGCCCTAACTGAGAGTCTGAGTTCAAAGGAGATGTGAGAGGCAAGTTTATTTTACGCAGAGATTGACGGGCATCTGGAATGTGTTGTTAGGTGTTGGTGGTGGAGGCTGACACAATGGTGGTGTTTAAGAGGCTTTAGAACAGGCACACGGGCGTGCGGGGAATGGGGGGGGGGGTGTGGACCACGTGCGGGCAGGTGCGATTAGTGTATCTTGGCATCTTGGTCGGCACATACACTGCGGGCTGAAGGGCCTGTTCCAGTGCTGTACCTAACCCCAACTTAGCCAAACCCAAGCAATCCCAGGCAGGTCAAAGAAAGCAGAGAACTCAGCATCTTTGCGCTCGTGATCCCAAGCACCTTGGTGCCCTGTATCTGCATGTTAACCCAGACGTTAAACAGAAGATCAAGCCTCCTGCCTTTTGTAAGCTGTCCTGATCCTGACTCTCACTGTAAAAAGAGCACTAGCCCTGCATCCTCTCCGCTCACGGCAGTATTTCATGTTTATTCATGGCTTTGTCTCGGACATGCTTTATCCTGCTCTGTGTGGCAATTGGATCATTGTTTATACATCCGCGGCAATACCAGGCCATGTATTCGGTGAAATCTATTAAACATTTGCAAACGACCCGATCATATTTTACAATTCGCCAACATTACGGTAATAAATCCAGATTAAAAGATTATGCTTTCAGTAATTGGAATGTCAAAACTGGCGGAGTGGTGTGGGTCCACAAATTTGAGATTCGCTAAGAAGGTAAAATTAACGCAGAGGTTGAACCAGGATCGCCACCCGGGAGACAGACTTATTTTTCCATTTCTCAAACACAAATTTTATTCTGGATATAAAATATATACAGGGTAAAAACTGTGCAAAAGCTCTTCATACATCCTCAGTGTATGTACATTCAATGAGTGGTACTGAGTTGCTGACCTGGTGCGTGAATGGCTTTAATGGCCGTGGGACATTCCAGCGCCCGCCGGGGGCTCCAACTTTGTGACATTTAGACCGGGAGCGGGGCCGTACATCGCCCGGCGCGGCCTAAAATGGCCGTGGGACTTATCATCGCCCGCCTGGGGCTTCGACATCGGGAGAGAAATGGAGAACAGAGGAGAGAAAATACTTCGCCTTCCAGTGGGTCCACTGTGATGGATGTTTTTGTAAATTGAATTGTCTGTATGTCTGTAGGATATTGTCTTTCTTTGTATGGCTGTGGAAACGGAGTTTCGTTTGAGCCTCACTGAGGTTTAAATGACATGTAATAAATATTGAAGGCTATTTTTTAATAAATGTAGCTTAATTTTTTAGATAATATATGTACCGGCACCTTTTAGGTCTAAGTTTGTTATTGTCGCATGTACCGAGATACAGTGTCAAACTTTTGGGTTTTTTAAACCTCACATGTTTCTGCATTCCCTTGTCCACCAAAGAATTAAAGGATGTTCTTTTAGGAAGGAGATGAGGAGGAAGTTCTTTAGTCAGAGGGTGGTGAATCTGTGGAATTCTTTGCCACCGAAGGCTGTGGAGGCCAAGTCGGTGGATATATTTAAGGCAGAGATAGATAGATTCTTGATTAGTACGGGTGGCAGAGGTTATGGAGAGAAGGCAGGAGAATGGGGTTGGGAGGGAGGGATAGATCTGCCTTGATTGAATGGCGGAGTAGACTTGATGGGCCGAATGGCCTGATTCTTCTCCTATCACTTTTGATCTTATGATCACTTAGTCTATCTATATCCCCAGTAGCCACCCTGCACCCTCCTTGCAGCCCACACTGCCATCCTGTGGTGTAGTGTGGAACCTGCACCCAGGTGGCATCAAACGGCCAAGAACATCACCTGTCGGAAGGAACCGCAGATGTTGGTTTATACTGAAGAGAGACACACAAAGTGCTGCCTGGAGTAACTCAGCGGGTCAGGCAGCATCTCTGGAGGAAAACATGTAGGTGACGACTCGGGTTGGAATCCTCCTGCAGTCTCCCACTCAAAACTTCACCTATTCTTTTTCTCCGCAGATGCTGCCTGACCCGCTGAGTTACTCCAGCGTTTTGGGCCAAGAAAAATCAGGCAGACGCCCTCCTGCTCTGTTGCTGGACTATGAGAAAAACATAATTGTTCTCTTTACGCCCGGCCTTCCAAATTGTTGCTGTACGTCCTCTTATCAGAAGCCAAGTCCCACTCCAGAGACCTGAACACAAAACCCTTCATGTAGAACATACAACCGCCCCTTCCACCCGCAATGTCTGTGTTAAGAGTAATGCCGAGTTGTTCTAATGCCGTCTGTGTGCATATGATCCATACTCCTCCATTACCTGCATATTCATGTATCTCTTAACTATCGTATCCGCCCCAACCTCACCTCCACCAGTGTGTTCCAGGCATCTGGAACAAATTTGCACTCTGTGTAAAACACCTGGCCCACGCATCTCCTCTAAACCTTTCCCCTCCCGTTCCAAAGCTGTTCCTTCTGGTCTTTGTCATTTCGGCCCTGGGAATAAGGTTCTGACTGTCTGCCCTCTCAATGCTTGTCACAATGTTACGCACTTCCGACGCTCCAGAGAAAAGAATCCAAGTTTGTCCAACCTCTCCTGATGGCCCATACCTTCTAATCCCGGCAGCATTCTGGTAAATCTCCTCTGCACCCTCTCCGACACCTCCACATCCTTCCTGCAATGGGGTGACCAGAGCTGCACAATACTCCAAATGAGGCCTAACCAAAATCTTCAGCGCGAGTGCCACACAGCAGTAGGTGTACCATTAAAACAGAAGGCAGTTGAAGATTCTTTAGGTCTGTTGTAAGGGAGAAAGGAGTTCTTCCCAATATCTTGAGTAATATTTATCCCAATCAGCATTACATGTGTAGGAAGAAACTGCAGATGCTTGTTTAAACCGAAGATGCTGGTGTAACTCAGAGGTTCAGGCAGCATCTCTGAAGAAAAAGGATGGGTGACATTTCGGGTCGAGACCCTTCTTCAGACCCTTCATCAATATTATTCTGAAGACTGAAGACTGCAACAACCGGGTTCAGGAACAGC
Source organism: Amblyraja radiata (assembly GCF_010909765.2). Lineage (NCBI taxonomy): Eukaryota > Metazoa > Chordata > Chondrichthyes > Rajiformes > Rajidae > Amblyraja > Amblyraja radiata. The sequence goes on along the minus strand of NC_045986.1, from coordinate 27,552,422 downwards.
TACTTCCCCACAGCCATCGGGCTATTAAACCTGGCTCGGCCAAAACTCTGAACATTAATAACCCATTATTTGTTATTTGCACTTTATCAGTTTATTTATTCATGTGTTTTGTAGTCAATGTCTATTATGTTCTGTGTGCTGAAGCAAAGCAAGAATTTCATTGTCCTATCAGGGACGCATGACAATAAACTTGAACTTGAACTTATTCCAATGCTTCTTCAATATTATATTACTGTGTAATAGCGGAGTCAGGGGATATGGGGAGAAGGCAGGAATGGGGTACTGATTGGGGATGATCAGCCATGATCACATTGAATGTCGGTGCTGGCTCGAAGGGCCAAATGGCCTACTCCTGCACCTAATGTCTATTGTCTAATGACATCGTGGGCTGAAGGGCCTGCTGCATTGTTCTACATCCGGAGACACTAATGCCGCTACCATTTCCCCGATTACTATTCCTTCTCCTCTCACTCTCTATTTCTTCTCCACACATTCCACCTCCATCTTTGTGGACGCCCCACCTCTCCCACTGAATGATGAGCAGATTGCTACATTTCCAGATGTGATTGTGAAGATTATCTTTGATCCGTACGCACGTTGAAATGAAAACGGTGCTAACGTGCCCAAAGACGATTAGCAGGAAGATAAATAAAATACTGGGACAGAAATAACTGCAGGATAAGCTGGTCCCCCCCCCTGCGCCTGAACAAAATGTCAGAGCTAATACTGCCAGTGTCTGGAAATAATTGCATTGGCAGATCGTTGACCTGTGTGTTAACATTATGAAAGGCTCATCAAACACAAAATACCATTCAAAATATACCGCAAGCAAAAATTAAACGCAGATGATCCCTTATGAACGTTTCCAAAAGAAACGCAAAGATTAGGCAGACATAAAAGTGATTAAATAAAGGAGGCCAAATATTATTTATTTATTCAATGCGTTCATTTAATTCGCAGATTAGCCAATGCGCCCTGGCTTTGTTTATTTGACTAATATGCGAGGCAGTCGTTTTTAAGGTTGGAATCTTATGCTGATAAAAGTTGGCCCGGGCTGATAGACTATAACGAAGGCATATGTAGGTTTGTAGGTTGTTTAAGGAGGAACTGCAGATGCTGGAAAATCGAAGGTACACAAAAATGCTGGAGAAACTCAGCGGGTGCAGCAGCATCTATGGAGCGAAGGAAATAGGCAACGTTTCCTTCGCTCCATGCAAAGAGTTGAACAATCTCCACTATAGGAAATAGGCAACATTTCGGGCCGAAACCCTAGGGTTTCGGCCCGAAACGTTGCCTATTTCCAACATTGCCCCTTTCCTTCGCTCCATAGATGCTGCTGCACCCGCTGAGTTTCTCCAGCATTTTTGTGTACCTGGTTTGTAGGTTAATTGGCTTGGTATAAATGTGAATTGTCCCTAGTGTAGGATACTGTTAATGTGCGGGGATCGCTGGTCGGCGCAGACTCAGTGGGCCGTAGGGCCTGTATCCGCGCTGTACCTCTAAACTAAACTAAATACTAAGATGCTGCCTGACCCTCTGAGTTACTCCAGCACCTTGCATTCTAACCTATAATGGGAGAATGAGACTTTTGAATTCAATTGTAATGTATATGGATATAAAGCTGCGAGACCTGCAGATTGGAAGGAGACTATCAGGGAAAAAGGTGCACCCCTCTTGTGGCCCCCCTCTTTGCTGCCGAGGGAAGTTCAGAGCTTCACACACATTCTCATCCAAATCATTGATGTAAATAAAACAGCAATGGGCCCAGCACCAATCTCTAAGGCACACCACTAGGCACAGACCTCCAGTTCAAATAACAACCTCCTCCAACCTCATCTACTGTATCCGCTGTTACAGGTGTCAACTTCTCTGCATTGGCGAGACCAAGCGCAGACTCGGCGATGTTTCCCTGAACACCTCCGCTCTAACTTCAGATATCCCTTGTTTTCCCTCTCTATCCCCTCCCCCTTCCCAGTTCTCCCACTAGTCTTACCGTCTCCGACTACATTCTATCCTTGTCCCGCCCCCTCCCCTGACATCAGTCGCCCATTCCTTCTCTCCAGAGATGCTGCCTGTCCCGCTGAGTTACTCCAGCATTTTTGTGTCTGCCTTCCACCATCACCCTCTGCGTCCTTCCATGAAGCCAATTCTCTATCCAGTCGGCTAGCTCTCCCTGGATACCTTGCGGTGTAACCTTCCAGAGCAGCCTTGCAACCAAGCAGAACCGTATCAAAGGCCTCGCTGAAGTCCATGAAGAACATCTATGGCTTTGCCTTCTTCATCCGTTTTAGTTCCTTCCTCAAAAAACTCAATCAGATTCATAAGACACGACCTCCCACGTACAGACCCATGCTGCCTATCCCTAATCAGCCTCTGTCTATCCAAATGCATATATATCTCATCCCTCGCAATGCTTTCTAGTAACTTGCCTGCCACAGATGTTAGGCTCACTGGTCTATAGTTCCCAGGCTTTTTGCTGCAGTAGTTCTCAGAGGCACAACATTAGCCACCCAACAGATTTCCAGCACCCTGCTCGATGATTCATACATCTCAGCCTGCACTTGCTCCTCTCGCTTCCCACAGACCCGTTCATGCGGTGACCTCTTATCAGTCTCCTCATTTCTGGGAAGTTAGGGATGAACGATATTTGCTGGCATCACCGTGGCTTCTACACACTGTGAATGAATCAATGCAAATAATTAAGCTCCTGTTCTTCCCTGCACGCCACACCTCAGTCTGTAACGTTCTCTGTGTTAACACACGCCCGCCCCCACTCCTCCACCCACAGCTGCCTCCCAGCCACCCGCAGTGGGATGCTGGTGATGAATCACATCATGTAGCATTACTCAAAATAGTCCTTGAATCACAGAGTCATACAGCGTGGAAACAGGCCCTTCTGCCCAGCTTGCCCACGCCGGCCAACATGCCCCATCCACACTAGTCCCACCTGCCTGCGTTTGGCCCATATCCCCCTAAACCTGTCCTGTCCGCTGTAAGAGGGAAGAGACAGCAACCCTAAGATTTTTGCCTCCACCACAGTGAGGAGGTGCTTGGAGGATACACTGTGGTGGTGTTAATTTGTGTTTATTGTTGTTTATTATTGTATGATTGTATGTATGACTGCAGGCACGAAATTTCGTTCAGACCGTAAGGTCTGAATGACAATAAAGGTATTCAATTCAATTCAAATTCAATTCCATGTGCCTGTCTAAATGTTTCTTAAACGGTGCAATAGCACCTGCCTCAACTACCTCCTCCGACAGCTCGTTCCATACACCCGCCACCCTTTGTGTAAAAAAGTGACCTCTCAAATCCCCTTCAAATCTTTCCCCCCTCACTTTAACCCCATGTCCTCTGGTTCACAATTCTCAAAAGACTCTTGTATGTTTACCCAATCTATTTCTCTCATGATCTTATATACCTCTACAAGATCACCCCTCATCCCCCTGTGCTCCAAGGAATCCAAGGTCTACTCAACCTCTCCCTATAGCTCAGCCCCTCGAGTCCTGGCAATATCCTGGAATTATATTAAGGCACTATGTTCTGAGAGCAGAGAGTAAGATTATACAGGGTTAGTAACTATTTTATATTACTTGAAGGTAATCGGTTATATGGAATGTTACTACTATCAACCTCACTGGTAACCCTCGGACTATCCTTGATCGGACTTTGCTGGCTTTACCTTGCACTAAACGTTATTCCCTTTATCATGTATCTCCACACTGTACATGGCTCGATTGTAATTGTTCATTGTGTTTCCGCTGGCCGGTTCGCACGCAACAAAGGGTTTTTCACTGTACCTCGGTACACGTGACAATAAACCAGACTGAACTGAACTAATTCTTTCAAATATAAACAGAGAGGAGACGGAAATCACGCAGCCTTAAAATAGTTGACAAAGTCCCAGAAGAGATTACTTATCTGCAGTGACGTCCGGAGGTCCAGCGACAGATGGCTTTGTATCTAATGTGTGTCGGCTGACAGCGACATTGCTATCCGTTCTGCTTCAGAATAATCCTTTTCCATGACAGGCTGGGAGAGTTAGGAGTCGGGCTTTTCAATGACCCCTCGATCAACTCCTCTTGCTCACAGTGACAATACGCAAGCTGGAAGGCCCAACTCCGACAGCATCGAAACCGTTACTTTTTTGGGTTCCTATCTTTCAATACAATACCATACAATACAATCAGTTTTATTCGTCACATTGCACATAGAGTGCAATAGAATTTGTCAGCAGCGGTACAATGATAAAGAACACACAAACACAATAAAAATTTAACACAAACATCCACCACAGCATTCATCACTGTGGTGGAAGGCACAGAAATTGGCCAGTCCTCCTCCATTTTCCCCCGTGGTCGGGACCTCAACCCTCCGCAGCCATCGCTGCGGGCGTCCAGATGGGTATAAGGACAAGGTGAAAGTCAAGGTAAGTCCAGAATCGGCTCATCCCCACCGGAGACCGCGGCCTTCAGGCTGGTGTAGGCCGCAGGCCGGCGGTCGGAGATTTAAAGTTCGCGCCATCATCTATATTTTGAATTAAGAAATTTGATTTTTTTTTTAAAACAAATTTGCTCCTACAGGTTGCTAATTGTCAGCATCCATTTGGCAGTGTCATCGTCTGTCAGATCGACAAGTATGAGGGTATGAGAAACCTGAAACAAAACCTGGTCAGGTTTGCCTGGTTTTGTTTCCCAACCCCCCCCCCCCCTTCCCCTTACAAACAGTCTTAAGAAGGGTCCCTAGCCTTTACGTGGTTCACAAGAATGATCCCAGGAATGAGCAGGGTTAACATATGATGAGTGTTTGAAGGCGCTGGGCCCGAGCTCACATGGAGTTTAGAAGGACGAGGGGAGACCTCATTGAAACTAATCGAATCGCGAAAGGCTTGGATAGAGTGGATGTGGAGAGGATGTTTCCATTAGTGGGAGAGTCTAGGACCAGAGGGCACAGCCTCAGAATTAAAAGGTAGACAAAATTGCTGGAGAAACTCAGCGGGTGCGGCAGCATCTATGGAGCGAAGGAAATAGGCAACGTTGCATATTTCCTTCGCTCCATGCTAAGAGTTGAACAATCTCCACTATAGGAAATAGGTAACGTTTCGGCCTTCCGGCTTTCGTCTCGAAACGTTGCCTATTTCCTTCGCTCCATAGATGCTGCCGCACCCGCTGAGTTTCTCCAGCAATTTTGTCTACCTTCAATTTTCCAGCATCTGCAGTTCCTTCTTGAACAGCTCAGAATTAAAAGACGTTCCTTTAGGAAGGAGGCGAGGTGGAATTTCTTTATTCAGAGGGTTCTGTATTCTTTGCTACAGAAGGCTGTGGAGGCCAAATCAATGGATATTTTTAAGGCAGAGATAGATAGATTCTTGATTAGTACGGGTGTCAGGGATTATGGGGAGAAGGCAGGAGAAATGGGTTAAGAGGGAGAGATAGATCAGCCATGATTGAATGGTGGAGTGACTTGATGGGCCGGATGGCCTAAATCTGCTACTATAACTTATGACCCAAAACATCACCTATCCATATTCTCCAGAGATAAGCCCATAAGACAAGAGCAGAAATAGGCCCATTTAATCATGGCTGATCTATTTTTCCCTCGCAACCCCTTTCACCTGCCTTATCCCCATAACCTTTGACACCTGTACTAATCAAGAATCTATCAATCTCTGCTTTAGAAATATCAAAAGACATGTCCTCCACAACTGTCTGAGACAATGAATTCCACAGATTCCCCACCCTCTGGCTAAAGAAATTCCGTCTCATCTCCTCCGTTCTGAAGGCACATCCTTTTATTCTGAGGTAGACAAAAATGCTGGAGAAACTCAGCGGGTGCGGCAGCATCTATGGAGCGAAGGAGAAAGGCAACGTTTCGGGCCGACACCCTTCTTCAGACCTTAAGACCCAAAACATCACCTATCCATATTCTCCAGAGATAAGACAGGAGCAGAATTCGGCCATTCGGCCCATCGAGTCTACTCCGCCTGAGAGACTTTATTCTGAGACTGTGCCATCTGGTTCTAGACACTCCCATGCTGTTTGACCATCTGAGTTTAGTTTTGAGATATGAATGAATTAATGAATGAATGAATGAATGAATGAATGAATGAATGAAATCTTTATTTCGAACGATTAAAAAAAAAGAAAAGGTGAAAATGAAAAAAGAAAAGATGAAAATGAAAAAAGAAAAGATACACGCGAGACAGGCCCTTCGGCCCACCGAGACAGTGCCAACCAGCAATCCCCGCACACTAACACTTTCCTACACACACAAGGGACAATTTTACATTATACCAAGCCAATTAACCAACAAACCTGCACGTGTTTGGAGTGTGGGGGGGAAACCGAAGATCTCGGTGGAAACCCTTGCGGTCCTGGTGAGAGCGTACAAACTCCGTACAGACCCGTGGTCAGGATCGAACCTGTGTCCCTGGCGCTGGACGTCAGCAACTCTACTTCTGCGCCACCATGCCGCCCAGTTACTCCACTACTTTGTGCTCCACGCAAGATTCTAGCATCTGCAGCAGGTCCTTGTATTCAGCTAATACTTATGTCTCAACAAAACAGATTATCATACTGCAGTATAGCAGGACTTCTCTGTACAAATTGGCAGCCATATTTCATACATGCAAGAGTGACAGAGTCTCAGAAGGCGTCGTCTGCTGCAGGAACCTTTGGGAACGATCACAAAGGTAGAAGTTCTTTGCAGGCTATTTTTTTTCTTGCCTCTTGGTTTTTCATCAATTTGGAAGACTGAGTATTTTCTAATCACTTTAACAATATGATCATGGCATGCCTAACGTCGTATTAAAAAGGTCACCAGCCAGACAGGCTCGGCAGCCAGCCTGACGATTTAGAGCGGACCGCACACAAATGGCAACAGACACATGTGGAATAAGGATATTGGCATCGGGTTTGGAAGGCCATGTATTACCCACAAACTTCAGTGATTACAGATCAGATGGGCCGAGGCAAGTTGCAAGAAGCCATAACTGGGAAGACTAATTGACCAACAAGCACAAGATATATTCTGACATTTGTGAGAATGGTATGTTCAGTTCCATGATCTTTCCTAAAATGGACATCACTGATGGTGCCAAGTCAACTCAATCAGATTGTTATTCCAACATCATTCAAGCTTATTTACAGAAAAAAGATTCATTTTTTTTCCAAATTCTGAATTTCCAGTCTAGGTTAGATTGCTTGGAATGTATGCTTTGAATTGGAGCAGCTTTAAGTATGAATCTTAAATATTTCCTAGGAAAGGGTCCAATTTTTCCGCTGCTGCTTAAGTAATACTTCAGTCTGAGGTTTGCTCTCTGAGGTAATGTCCCCTGAGACCTGAATAGAGACTAATAGGAATCCATTTCAATGAGGCAGGCAAACAGGCATCCATTTTGGAATTAGATTTTAAATCCATATCCCACTGCACAATATACTTTATAAAAATTATCACGGGCTTTCTAGAAGCTATTTTTCTAAGACGACAAAGGCAGAAATATTGTTTGATAGATTGAAAAATACAGCATGCAAACAGGCTTTTCGGCCCACCAAGTCCACGCCGACCTCTGATCACCTGCTCACCACCTATGTTATCCCACCTTCTCATCCACTCCCTACACACCAGGAGGCAATTTACGAAGGCAGATTAAACTACAAATTCGCAGGTCTTTGGGATGTGGAAGGAAACCATATCACCCGAAGGAAATCCAAGTGGTCACAGGGAGAATGTGCAGAAGGTTGAGTAGGCTGGGTCTCTATTCCACGGAGTCTAGGACGATGAGGGGAGATCTTATAGTGTACAAAATCATGAGAGGAATAGATCAGGTAGATGCACAGAGTCTTTTACCCAGAGTAGGGGAATCGAGGACCAGAGGCCATAGGTTCAAGGTGAAGGGGAAAAGATTTAGTAGGAATCCGAGGGGTAACTTTTTCCACACAGAGGGTGGTTGGTGTATGGAACAAGCTGCCAGAGGAGGTAGTCGAGGGTGGGACCATCCCATTGTTTAAGAAACAGTTGGACAGGTACATGGATAGGACAGGTATGGAGGGTTATGATCCAAGCGCAAGCAAGTGGGACTAGGGTAGATGGGGCATTGTTGGCTGGTTTGGGCGAGTTGGATTGAAGGGCCTGTTTCCACACTGTGTTACTCTATGACTAACTCCACACAGACAGCACCCGAGGTCAGTATCAGCATGACAACTGTGGAATCTAATATCAATTATTAATCTGGAAACAACAATTGGTCACTCGTCATGTTGACCGCAAAATAAACTAGTTTGCCAGAAAACCGGAACAGGTTCACTGATGACCTTTAGGGGAAGAAATCTATCTACCCTTACCTACCCAAGACCACAGGAAGTTGCAGAGTGTTGCAGATGTAGCCAATTCCATCACACAGACAGACCAGACCTCCCACCGTTGACACCATCTACACTTCGCAATGCCTCGGGAAAGCAGCCAACAAAATCAAAGACTTGTCCCACCTGATCATTCCTTATTCTCTGCACTCCCATCGGGCAGAAGATACAGAAGCTTGAGAGCGCGCACCACCAGACTCAGGAACAGCTTCTTCCCCTCTGTTATCAGGCTCCTGAACAGTCCTTCCATAAGCTCGGGTATAGTCACGATTCACCTCCATCTCATTGCAGAAATTGGGCTTGATCGCTGGAATTGTTACGCTATGGTGCTGAGAACAATATTCTGCGTAAAGACATGCGATCCTTTCCTTTGCTCTACCTATTGTACCTGTCTGTGCTGGCTCGATTGTATTTGTGCACAGTATTATCTGATTTGATTAGATAGCATGTAAAACCAATCTTTGCACTGTACCCCAGTGTACATGTTAATAATAAACCTAAACCCTGATCTGACTACAGATGTGTCTACACCTTCCCCGTGAGCTTGGCTATAACATGCTATAGCAAATGGCTCACTTCCACGTGGCACACCAGCACAATGGCAGTAAGGGATGGGTAACAAGTGTGAACATTGCTTGTCATCCTAATACATGAATAAATAATGAATTTTCATATTGAACTACAATGACTTGGGCGCATTGTTTTTGTCTTTTTGCACTATTATTGTTTGTTTTTATGTATACGTATGTGTCCGTGTGTGTGTGTGTGTGTATACATGCATAAGTGTGTATATATATAGATACACACACTGAGCATATTTTCTCGTTTATTATATTGTTTACAGTGTGCTATGTTTACATACTCTGTTGTGCTGCTGCAAGTAAGAATTTCACTGTTCTATCTGGGACATGTGACAATAAAACACTCTTGACTTACTATTGTGCCGACTTAAATGTGACACATATTCCACCCGATACTTCACACTGCAGTGAAATAATGAGGAATATTTGTATTAAATGGTCCAATGGTACTGTTGTCACATGTACCTGGGTGCAGTGAAGTTCCTGTTGGTATACAGTGCAGTAAAAAACATCCTATACACAGGCAGAATTATACTAGAGTGATAGTAGATTACACAGAATCGGTACAACAAAATACTCAGACATTTCTGCTGCTGGTTTTCATATTGTATCTTATAAGGACAGAACATTGTTTTAAAATCGGAATTGGTGAAAAGATGCAACATGGATACAGATCCTTTAGGTCACCACCGAGTCCACTCCGACTATCGATCGCCCTTTAATAATAATAATAATAATAATAATATATTTTATTGTCATTGCACATAAGTGCAACGAGATTTGGGTTTGCAGCTTCATAACTTAATAACTAATAAAATTTAGATTTAGCTACCCCGAGAAACATGGTTTGTAAAATAACTTTACAACAATAAAACAGTTCAAACAGACTAAAGTGCAGATGTGTCTGTGCGACGTGACCATCCGAGGGAGACAGTCCGTGGGGGTGGGGGGGTGGGGGGCACTCAGCAGGGCCGGTTCAGAGCAGCTATAGCTCTGGGAATGAAGCTGTTCCCGAGTCTGGAGGTGCGGGCGAAGAAGGCCTTGTAACGTCTGCCGGAAGGAAGTAGTTCGAACAGTCCATTACAAGGGTGTGAGCAGTCTTTATGGATGCTGACGGCCTTCCTGAGACGAGAGTTCACACGAGATTTATGTTATCCCACTTTTGCATCCACTCCTTACACAGTTGGGGCAATTTAACGAGGGCCAATTAACCTACAAACCTGCATGAGTTTGGGGTGTGGGAGGAAACCGGCTCACCCGGAGTAAACAATACAACACAATAATACAATACCTTTTATTTGTCATTTGAACCTCACATGAGGTTCGAACGAAATTTGGTTTCTGCAGCCATACAAGAAAAGAACCAAGACACACACCAACAAAATTTACACAAACATCCACCACAGTGAGTCTCCTCCTCACTGTAATGGAAGGCAAAGTCTTGTGATGGAAGGCAAAGTCTTCTCCCTGCGACCACCCACCTTGGGTGGAACGCCCAAGGCATCTTCTCAAGTTGAGAGCCTGCTTCACGTGCCTTCCGTATCAAAAGTGACATCCCTATCAAAACCCCACATGTAATAGGAGCAATAACAGAAGATGCATTGGTGCAATATCGCTGACAGTGAGAGTTTACTGGGCTCCATATGTTGTGCGGCTGGAATGGAGACAGAAAATTGATTAAAGAACGGGACTGGTCTTGCCGCCTCATACAGCAAGCAGTGCTTTAGTCTCAACAGCTGCTTTGATTTTCCTTAATTGTACATTGTTGCCTAATTCTATTACCTCACCTCCGCTGGGGAGAGAAAAATCAACTGTGGATAAGTCTGATTGGGAAGAAGTCATTTTTGAGTGGGTCTCGGGTCTAAATCTCAGTAAACTGCCCTGCTGAACAAACACCTCCAAATGAAGAGAATTATGTTTCACTTCCATGTGTTTTACGAGAGGACAAGACATGAAAAGGTTACGCTGATGCAGAAAAGTAACGGGTTGCTTTGCTGGTGTTTTTATTTGTACATATGACTTAGAACGTGAGGAAAGACTGTTCAGCTTTACGATTCCTGATCTCTGGCAGGCTGTCTCTTTCATTATTGCACCCATCTGTATTTTGTGTACACTTTCCTTTCATTGCCAAACTAATCATTACTTGAGTAAAATAGTTCCTCATATTTATACTCAGTTGGTTTAGGACCTTGGCAGACCTTTCAGGAAGGCACTGAAGGTCCTTGAGATACATAAGTTCATAAGAGATAGCAGCAGAATGAGTCCATTCGGCCCATCTTTCTCTTCGCTCCACCTGCTGTGTTTGACTTGACTGCATTCTTGTATAATATTGTCTGATGTTAATTATATGGCACACAAACAAAAGATATTTGTACATGCTGAAGTATGTTCAGTCTGACGAAGGGTTTCGGCCTGAATCGTCACCTATTCCCTTCGCTCCATAGATGCTGCTGCACCCGCTGAGTTTCTCCAGCATTTTTGTGTACCTTCGATTTTCCAGCATCTGCAGTTCCTTCTTGAACATATTTGTACATGCGTTAGGTGCGATTATAATAAACCTAAACCAAAAAGGTGCCGATAGACATATTAATTAAGTATGAAGTTAAATTTATCAGCAATTTATTAACATTTTTTTTCAATCAATGTGCTCCCCCTCTTCCATTTTGATCCCATGACTAATTTAATAAACATAATTAATCAGTATAAAATCAAATTAAAATTAAACATAAGTTCATAAATGATAGGAGCAGAATCAGGTCATTCGGCCCATCAAGTCTATTCCACCATTCAATCATGGCTGGTCTATACCTCCTTCTCAACCCCATTCTCCTGCCTTCTACCCGTAACCCCTGACACCCATACGAATCAAGAATCTTGAAAATTGTAAGCTAATTGGATTGTCTATGTGTAAATTTTTCCAAGTCTGTGTAGGATGGTGTTATTGTGTCGGCGCGGACTCGGTGGGCCGAAGGGCCTGTTTCTACGCTGCATCTCTAAACTAAACTAAACTAAACTAAACTAAACTGAACACACAGTGGAATCCGCTGCCCATATGCTGAATGCAGACATTACCATAATGATGCCTGGCATCCAAGCAAGTGTGAGGTGTTGCACTTTGTGAGGTCAAATGTTGTGGGTGGGGGGGGGGGGGAAGGAGAGAGAAAGATACAAATAATGGCATCTAATCAAGAATCTATCTAGCTCTGCCTTAAATATATCCACTAACTTTGCCTCCACAGCCTTCTGTGGCAAAGAATTCCACAGATTCACCACCCTCTGACAAAAGAGGTTCCTCCTCATCTCCTTCCTAAAAGAACGTCCTTTAATTGTGAGGCTGTGACCTCTGGTCCTAGACTCTCCCACTGGTGGGAACAACCCCTCCACATTCACTCCATCCAAGCCTTTCACCATTCTCCACGTTTCAATGAGGTCCCCCCTCATTCTTCTAAACTCCAGCGAATACAGGCCCAGTGCCGTCAAACGCTCATCATATGTTAAACTACTCATTCCTGGGATCATCCTTGTAAACCTCCTCTGGACCCTCTCCAGAGCCAGCACATCCTTTCTCAGATATGGTGCCCAAAATTGCTCACAATATTCCAAATGAAGCCAGTTCTGAATCCATGTGACCAAGTCACTGTTGATCCCGCGTATCTTAATCTTGTGGATCATCCTACCATGTGGGAATTTATCAAATGCCGTACAAAGATCCATGTGGACAACCCGCCTGACTCGCTGAGTATCTTGCTGGCATTTAAGAATGGGGTATATGAGGGATTGAAAGGAAGAAAGGTAAGAGAGAATTGAACACAGTAACTCAGCAGGACAGGCGGCTTCATCTCTGGAGAGAAGGAACGGGGGACATTTCGGGTCGCGACCCTTCTTCAGACCCGACCTGAAACGTCAGCCATTCCTTCTCTCCAGAGATGCTGCCTGTCCCGCTGAGTTATTCCAGCATTTTGTGCCTATCTTCGCATTAAACCAACATCTGCAGTTCCTTCCTACACAGTGGGATGCTCACATGGAACACCAATTTGTTGAGCTGAAAGACCTATGTATGTGTGGGGGGGGGCGCTGAGACAGGCCCTTCTGGCCCACCGAGTCCGCACCGACCAGCGCTCCCCGCGCATTAACACCATCCTACACACACTGGGGACAATTTACGTTTAAACCAAGCCAATTAACCTACAAACCTGTACGTCTTTGTGGAGTGTGGGAAGAAACGGATGATCTCCGGGAAAACCCATACGGTCTTAGGGAGAACGTGCAAACTCCGCGCAGACAGCACCCGTAGCCAGGATCGAACCCGGGTCCTTGGCGCTGCAAGCGCTGTAAGGCAGTAAATTATCCATAGGTTACTATTTTACCAGCTGCTTAGTTTGCAGAAACATTGAAAAAGATTTTACGACCATCTTAATTCCAGTCACATAGAATTTTGGACTGTGTTTTGAATTGTGTTTTGTTCAGATTTCTGTTTGGATGTGCAATCTTCGGAGAGGAGTAAAATAGATTTAACGCTCAAGATAGAGATGGGCTGGAATCCAGCAAATGGCTGCCTCGATACTAAATGCTGCATCTTAGTGACCTCCTGTGGCAGGATACATGTACAAACTACAGCAACAGTTGCATGCAGCTACAAAAAGAACTATTTAAATCTAGTCTTGTTCAAATAGCAACAGTTAAAGCCCTGTCCCACTGTACAAGTTCATTCCAAGAGCTCTCCCGAGTTTGCCCTGATTCGAACTTGGAGATTTACAGTAATGGCCGCTCGTCGGTACTCTCGTGGGCATTTTTCAACATGTTGAAAAATCTTCACGAGTCTTCCAGAGCTTACCGCATTTCCCGACTACCTGCTGTTAGCCTTATGAGCCGCTCATACCACCCTATAAATTGGTACTTGATGGTCAGATGAGAGGGCCTGACTCAGTGGAGAAATGTGGCATCTTCTCTGTTATCTCCGACCCATCATCGTCTGCCATCTAAAATACGCTTATCTTATCACTTTTCTCGTTCTGGTGAAAAGTCCTCAATCCGAAAAATACGGTTGTGTTTTCACTAAGCCAACGGCTTGTTTGGTTTTGGCTTTGCTCTTGCCCCTTGTTCTTGCTCTTGCCCCTTGTTCTTGCCCTTGCCCCTTGTTCTTGCCCTTGCCCCTTGTTCTTGCCCTTGCCCTTGCCCTTGCCCCTTGCCCTTGCCCCTTGCCCCTTGCCCTTGCCCTTGCCCCTTGTTCTTGCCCTTGCCCCTTGTTCTTGCCCTTGCCCCTTGTTCTTGCCCTTGCCCCTTGTTCTTGCCCCTTGCCCCTTGTTCTTGCCCCTTGCCCCTTGTTCTTGCCCTTGCCCCTTGTTCTTGCCCTTGCCCCTTGTTCTTGCCCCTTGCCCCTTGCCCCTTGTTCTTGCCCTTGCCCTTGCCCTTGCCCCTTGCCCTTGCCCTTGCCCCTTGCCCTTGCCCTTGCCCCTTGTTCTTGCCCTTGCCCCTTGTTCTTGCCCTTGCCCTTGCCCTTGCCCCTTGTTCTTGCCCTTGCCCCTTGTTCTTGCCCTTGCCCCTTGTTCTTGCCCCTTGCCCCTTGTTCTTGCCCCTTGCCCCTTGTTCTTGCCCCTTGCCCCTTGCTCTTGCCCCCTGTTCTTGCCCCTTGCCCCTTGTTCTTGCCCCTTGCCCCTTGTTCTTGCCCCTTGCCCCTTGCCCTTGCCCCTTGTTCTTGCCCCTTGCCCCTTGCTCTTGCCCTTGCCCCTTGTTCTTGCCCTTGCCCCTTGTTCTTGCCCCTTGCCCCTTGTTCTTGCCCTTGCCCCTTGTTCTTGCCCTTGCCCCTTGTTCTTGCCCTTGCCCCTTGTTCTTGCCCTTGCCCCTTGTTCTTGCCCTTGCCCCTTGATGAGAAGAACCTTTTTCACACAGAGAGTGGTGAATCTCTGGAACTCTCTGCCACAGAGGGTAGTTGAGGCCAGTTTATTGGCTATATTTAAGAGGGAGTTAGATGTGGCCCTTGTGGCTAAGGGGATCAGAGGGTATGGAGAGAAGGCAGGTACAGGATACTGAGTTGGATGATCAGCCATGATCATATTGAATGGCGGTGCAGGCTCGAAGGGCCGAATGGCCTACTCCTGCACCTAATTTCTATGTTTCTATGTTCTTGCCCTTGCCCCTTGTTCTTGCACTTGCTCTGGTTCCCCCGGTCACCGAGGGGGGAGCTGGCGAGCACGACACGGGCCTCCCGGCCACTGGGGGGCGAGCTGGTCCCTCCCAAGTCACCGGCAGTGGAAGAAGTGCCAGGACCAATGGCCAGGACTGCACTGCCTGGTCCTCCCGCCCGCTAGGGGGGAGCTGGCGAGTCCTCCCAAGTCACCGGTAGTGGATGAAGTGCCGGGACTACACTGCCTGGTCCTCCCGGCCGCTAGAGGGGAGCTGAAGAGTCCTCCCAAGTCACCGGCAGTGGAAGAAGTGCCAGGACTACAAATCTTGGACTACACTGCCTGGTCCTCCCGGCCTCTAGAGGGCGAGCTGGCGAGTCCTCCAGGCGATGGCGGGCGATGGAGGAAGGCGGGAGGAGGAGGCGGCGGCGGAGGCTGAGGCGGCCTGAAGGGGTGGCACCACGTCGATGGATGGACCGCCGTCTGCTGCGGAAATGCCGCTTGGTGCTCGCTGCGTCCTTCTTCAGGGGTCGGGGCCCGGGAACCTTCTGACCAAAGATCCTATAGCAGAGCTATAAGATCTTTGCCTCTGACTGTTGTAGTCGGCAGGGCAGTACTCTGCATATCGCCAACTTGGACAATTTCACATTTTTATTATCAAGCCAATTAATCAAGCCAATTATAACCTGCAAACCCGCACGTCTTTGGAGTGTGGGAGGAAACAGAAGTTCTCGGAGAAAATCCGCGCATATCACGGGGAGAACGTACAAACTCCACACAGACAGCGCCCGCAGTCGGGATCGAACCTGGGTCTCTGGCGCTGCCGGCAGAGGAGACGGACGGAGCCGTCTGGACAACCGCGGGGTGGTCGTCGGCCTCGCTCGGCCCGCAGTCAATGGAACGCTGAGTAAGACTCAATATTGCACACCTTTCATCAAAATAAACAATTCTGTATTGACAAAAGCAGAAATGCTGACATTTGCAGCCCTAGGATTAATGCTGCACTATTGTGCTGTCATGAATAATAATGCCTTAAAATGACAATACTGCATTACTGTAAATAACACTTAAGTTGAATTAATAACGGTGCAATGTCTTGTTTTAATAACATCCCTATATAATACTTAATTGCTTGAAATAATACGTCATGTACTGGAATAGTCATGTACTGGAATAATATTGCAAATACCTAAATAATATTATGGTGCCCTAAACACTGCATTGTGTGTATTTTAAATCATTAAATTACAAGATGTGAGTGTTTGCAGCAGAGCCAATGTCTATTTTCCCCATCTTTTGTTGCCCTTGATACAAGGTGGTAACAACAATGAACTGTGGTGGGCCTTTTAGTGTAGATGTCTCCACAGTGTTGGGTAGGGACTTCGAGGGCTTAAAGAATGGTGGTAGATTTCTGAGTGGATGATGAGTGACTTGGAGGAGAGCTTGCAGCTGATGTTTCTATGCTCTTTGTTGCCCTTGAATTGTTGGTGAAGGAAGACGCTTCTGCAGTACAGTACTTATGGATGACAAGTAACTGCAGTGTGACAATGGTGGATGAACTGCCATCAAGCAGACTGTTTATTTATACTAGATGGTGTTGAGATGCTTTAATGTTGTAACTGAACTCTAGAGGATTCTTTGGAATTCTCTCCCAAGAGGTTGTGAAGGTTTGGGGAATGGATTTTTTTGACATTAAGGCCTCTTTCGCCCCATCGAACTTTCCCCTCACCCTCCCCCTTAACCCTCTATTGTTCTGCTTCCATGCCATCTCGCTGCATGCAAGAGTGAAAATTGACCAATGATTGATAATCCCTCCTTCGGTCCCATATTAACTGCCATAGTGTCACACAGCATAGAAACAGGCCCTTCAGCCCAACTTGTCCATGCTGACCAAGATGCCCCCTCGATGCTAGTCCCACCTGACCTCTCCGATCCATGGACCCGTCCAAATGGCTTTTTTAAGTTTTTAATAGTATTGGGACTCTCTGCAAAACCCTCCCTTTATACCTTGGGATGGCACACGGGAGCATCAGAAAACAATGATTTTAAAGCAGAAATTAAAAAAAAACAGCCATTATCCGAAGTAAATATGCTGAAACGGTGTTCAACCTGAAGAATTAACCTAATTTCTCTTCCCACAGATGTAGGTTGTCCTGCTGAATATATCCAGCATTCTATTTTTATTTCAGATTTTAAAGGGGAATTGGGAGGTAATCAGGATTATTCATGAGAATGCTGTGTTCTGTAGGATTTATTAATATCTAGCATTCAACAAAACTAAGCACAATCCAGGGATATCCTGTCGTAATATTTCGGAGAGTGCAGTGTTATTAGGTGTATTCCTAAATATACAAAACTTTCAGCAGTTTTCCTGTAAATTCCATCCACATCTTTCACTGGAATTCACAACCTTTGTACATGCACTGCCGTGTTTGATCCTCCAATTGAGTTCTGCCCCATCAGAGCACGGACGCTGTCCCAGTCAACGTTATTTAAAAATTCTTCTGATTGTGGAGTACAAACTCTCTTTGCCCTTCCCCACTTCTTTAATATCTTTGACGTGGTCAGTGCCACCATCCTCTGCAGCCCCTCTCCATTCCCAGCATGTTAGAAATGCCCCTCCTTGTGGCTAGATTGTCTCGTGAAGTGACGTTCCTGCACTGCCTTGCTGGTTGCCCCTCGATCCTTCAAGGAGTCTTGAGTGAAATTGCCAAGAAGTGTGGATAAAGAAGCACAAGACAAAGTGCATACATTTGGGTGTAATGTGTATTTAGGTGATCTTCCCCCTCACACTCCCTACCTTCTCCCTTCTGCCATCAACTCCCCAATCAATCCTATTAATCTTGCACAGCTGTATGTCCAAGATCCAGTATCATCTTCAGACCCGGTAACAAACCATTTTGTTCTTGTCCCTTTTCCTTTAGTTTACTTTAGAGATACTGCGTGGAAACAGGCCCTTCAGCCCACTGAGTCCATGCCGACCACCGATCCCCGCACACTAACACTATCCTTCACAAGCTGGGACAATTTATAATCATACCAAGCCAATTAACCTACAAACCTGCATGTCTTTACGGTGTGGGAGGAAAACGGAGATCCAGGAGAAAACTCGCATGGAGAACGCACAAACTCGGTACAGGCAGCATCCGTAGTCAGGATTGAACCCGGGTCTCTGGCGCTGTAAAGCAGCAACTCTACCGCTACGCCACTGTGCCGCCCACAAGGCAGGCTGTTGGCTCTTTCCTGGTGAACAGCATACGAGTATTCGCAGTGTCCCATTTGACCCTGAGCTGAGGTTTGGACATCATCAGACACACTGCCTGCTTCCAGTTCTGGCAGAATACTTTGCTCCATTGAACAGCGCTGCTGATCTGTTGTCATAAATAACAGCGTTCCAGTGAAATATTACTATGTTGCTCGGTCAAATATGACCACTGTCTCCTCTTTGGTGGTGATGTGATGTATGAAATAACATTACTGTGCTGCATTGAATACGAATGCTTTGCTGCACTGTAAACTGTTACAATCTCGTGCTTTGGTATTGGATCACCAGATTAAATGTGTTAGATCACATTTAATAAGAATGCTCGTACGTGTAAAATTCAGCATTCAAACCACTGCGGCCTTCAGTCAGGAAGACATGTCGGGTGAGACCATTCTTTTCACTGCTGTATTTATTAAATGAGGAAGGGATAGCTGGGTTGGAAGCAATTTAAGAAATCCTTTCAGAACGTATGTCAAGCAGACATAAATTTTGATGGTAGACACAAAAAGCTGGAGTAACTCAGCGGGTCAGACAGCGTCTCTGCAGAAAAGTAATAGGTGACGTTTCAGGACAAGACCCTTCTTTCGTCCTGAAACATTAACTATTCCTTTTCTTTAGAGATGCTGTCTGACACTCTTAGTTATTCCAGCTTTTTGCGTCTATCTTCGAAAGTTTAATCCAGCATCAGCAGTTCCTACACATAAATTCTGTTGGGATTTCTGAACATTGTTATGGACCTGTCCTGATTTAATTAGTATCCCACTTGACGTGCACTTATCTCTCCTTACAATGTCGACGGCACTTTCAACCTACGCATGATCTGATGCAAACTGATTGATCAGTTGAGAAAGGGATAAGATCAGCAGCTTTTTTTTTTTCTTCAGGATTTAATGATCTAAACAAATCTCTCTCAATGTGTTTAAGAAGGAAATGCAGATGCTGGAAAATCGAAAGTACACAAAAAAGCTGGAGAAACTCAGCGGGTGCAGCAGCATCTATGGAGCGAAGGAAAAAGGCAACGTTTCGGGCCAAAACCCTTCTTCAGTCTGAAGAAGAGTTTTTGCCCGAAAAGGTTGCCATTTTCCTCTCTCTTAATGTGACCTTGGTAACATTACCATTTACTTCTGTTACAATATAGCTTTTGGGAATGTGATCACTGTGACCATGTAACCAGATTATAGATACAAATGTTAATACATGCAAGGCTGATGGTTTTGAACTGCAATAATTCTTGTCCCTTCCCTGATAACTCTTCCATTCATCTCACATTAATTATATTGCACTTGCAGTTTTTGGGGTTTCTGGTTGCCTGTATCCCCCAACTCATACTTGGACACAAGCATCAGAGACTGAGTGGAATTGTTTTGGGATGTTATGCACAAGCCTGTTGATAGCTGCCTTTCACCAATTTCTAGCAAACAATAGGGGCTACGACATTGCAGTCTAACCCTTGCTATTTGACCCTCCCTCCCTCGTTTCATTTCCTCAAGTGTGGGATGATGGGGTTCGACTCCACTAACCTTTAGTTTCATTTAGTCTAGAGATACAGGCACCAAGTCCACGCCGCCCAGCGATCCCCATACATTAACACTATCCTACAATCTTTACCGAAGCCAATTAAACTACAAACTTGTACGTATTTGGAGTGTGGGAGAAAACCGGAGCACCCGGGAGAAACCCACGTAGTCACAGGACACCAACTCTGTACAGACAGCACCTTTGGTCAGGATCAAACCATGATCTCTGGCGCTGTAAAGTAGCAGCTCGACTGCTGTGCCACTGTGCCGCCCTGCCACAAAGTGAGAACCTGTTTTCACTGTTTCATTGTAAAATGTCCTGTCAAATTGACAGCAGTGCAGAATGGAGGAATTTGAATCTCCAGTGTCTGTGTTACTGCAGGGACTACAATTCTGAAGATGCTCATTGCCTCTAATGCACATCGAGGTCCTCAGGCCGTGGAAGTGGATGTTTAAATGCAAGTTGTCTTATTTGTACGTGCCGTGGAAAGATTCTTTTTAAAGACATTTCTGGAAGAAACTGCCTGTTAGTCACAGCTTGAGGGTCTCTCAAATGGATCAGGAAATCAGACGTAGCACAGATCCTGAAAATCAATTGCTCGTCTTTTTTTTTGCCAAGACTATGGGCGCAACGATGCTGTCGTTGCAACCTCTCAAATATCATCCAGCATTGTGCTGATTATAG
This sequence comes from Amblyraja radiata, assembly GCF_010909765.2. NCBI lineage: Eukaryota > Metazoa > Chordata > Chondrichthyes > Rajiformes > Rajidae > Amblyraja > Amblyraja radiata. The sequence continues at coordinate 27,531,892 of NC_045986.1, read as the reverse complement.
ACACAAATAGCTGGAGTCACTCAGCGGGTCTGAAGAAGGGTCTCATCCCGAAATGTCACCTATTCCTTTTCTCCAGGGAATGCTGTCTGACCCGCTGAGTTACTCCAGCTTTTTGTGTCTATCTTCGATTTAAACCAGCATCTGCAGTTCCTTCCTACACATTGTGTTCATTATGTTCATTTAATGAGTTTGCAGTAGTGAGAAAGAGGGTTTATAGTGCAAGTGATAGCCCTTCGGCCAAAGCAATTCCCACTCAGCCTTTTATTCTGATCTCCATTCTCAACATATGAGTGTATCTCTGTGGATTTTTTTTCTGGTGTATGTGCTGCCTATAATAAAAGTAATTAGTCCATTTCCACTGAATTTCCCAGTAAGCTAATTGACATCATTTTGACATGCTCTATATAATAGGGAGTTATATCTGCTGTCTCCTCAGTGACTTGCATAACGGATCCAATAAGCAGGTTGGGTGGGTTGAACCTGCTCCAATTTTGGGTGGATTTAGCAATAGTCAGTCAGAAGTTATGGGTGGGAGGTATAAAGACCTCATAACAGTAGTCACAAGAAGGAAAGATTATAAGTCAAGGAATGGGGCTTGTCGCATAGGTATTACAATAATCAAAGAGATTTTAACCGTATAGATTGGCCAAACCAAATTAGTTTAAAAATACATTGTGGAAACGGGCCCTTCGGCCCACCTAGTCCGCGACAACCAGCAATACCCACACACTAACGCTATCCTACATAAACTTGGGATCATTTACAGTTATACCAAGTCAAATAACCTACAGTACGCAAGGCAGCGAATCTACTGCTGTGCCACCATGCAAGTCCTGGCTTGTGTAACTTCATAGAGTATTTGGAATGTTTTTTTAAGCTAACGGAATAACCTGCCAGGAAGCGGGTTACTTTAGATTTGACATTGTGCAATGGTTAATTGATTAATCTCTTGATTGGGAACTACAAGCCACTTCCTACACATGAGAAATAATTTATAGAGGCCAATTAACCTACAAACCCGCACGTCTTTGAGCTGTGGGTGGAAACTGGAACCCCCCAGAGGAAACCCACCTGGCCACAGGGAGAACGTGCAAACTCCATATAGACAGCAGCAGGGGTAAGGATCAAACCAAGGTCTCTGGCGCTGCGAGTCGGCAGCTCTACTAGCCGCCCCAGGTGGTTAGTGACAGAATATAAAACAATTTTACAATGTGAAACATTGCTGCTCTTTGTAATATTAAATCAGCTTTTTTTTCTTCCCCTCCAGCTGAAGGCACTCCAGAGAGCCAAGCACCTTCACAATGAATCTAGCCCGACTTGTCTGTCGACACAAAACAGCCCTTGGTATTGGCACCTTGTCCATGTTTGCACTGATGTTACTTTACCTGGCCAAATGCACCTTGGAGACGCTGACTCCGGGCTTGCCTCACGCGCTGGAGAGGCGAGCGGAAGTTCAAGGCCAGAGCAGGGCCAAGGGATTCTCAGCCTTTCTCGTGCTGCTGATCACCACTGGCCCAAAGTACACCGAGAGGAGGAGCATCATCAGGAGCACGTGGCTGGCTAACCGGGACTCCGAAATACTCCCGTACTTTGCCATCGGCACCAGTGGGCTCACACCAGACGAGGTTCAAAACCTGGAGCAGGAGAACAGTCGCCATCATGATCTACTGCTACTCCCGGACTTAAAGGACTCGTATGAGAACCTTACCAACAAGATTCTTCACATGTACGCATGGCTAGACCAAAATGTGGACTTTAAGTTTGTCCTGAAAGCAGATGACGACACATTTGCCAGGTTAGATATAATTAAAGAAGAACTGAAAGCAAAAGAGCCAAAGAAACTCTACTGGGGTTTCTTCTCTGGACGAGGAAGAGTTAAATCAAATGGAAAATGGAAGGAGAGCACTTGGGTACTGTGTGACTATTATTTGCCTTATGCTCTTGGAGGTGGGTACGTTCTCTCTTCTGATATCGTGCACTACATTCACATTAACATTGATTATCTGAAGGTCTGGCAGAGCGAGGACGTGTCTTTGGGTGCTTGGTTGGCACCAATCGATGTCAAACGCATCCACGACCCACGGTTTGACACTGAGTACAAGTCGCGCGGGTGCAACAACAGGTACATCGTGACGCACAAGCAGAGTATCGAGGACATGCTGGAGAAACAGCAGACACTCCAAAGGGAAGGGAAACTGTGCAAAGAGGAGGTCAAAGTAAGACTCTCGTACATCTACGATTGGTATGTCCCGCCATCTCAGTGCTGCCAGCGAAAGGATGGCATCCCCTGATCTTCAACGTAGCCCTGGCAAGGAGAACTCACTGAGACCTGTTTGGAGAATTGAAAGTGGTGGAGTGGATGTCAGTGCAGGAAATCTCTCTGTGAAAGGGACTCCAGCACCATTGTTCCGTACTTTGCCCACACATTGGTCTTTTCCTAATTTCGAGTCTGCGAGATTGCACATTTGGTGTTTTTTTCCCCAAAAGGCACAAAGCTGCTGTTCTTCCTGATCAGAGTGGAGAATAGGTCATTATAGTGCCACGGATTCAATCCCTGTCTGACTCCCATCGCAGACAGGCTTTACATTGATGTACAATGCCATCCTTTCTCATCGTTTCTGGGTGCAAATGGGGCACTGAAGAATTCCTGGTGTTAACTTATTCCAACAGTTGTTACTGAGAGGTCCCTGACTCCTTTGTACTTCTATTTAATTGCACAAGAGCCAAAAACTCTAGGATTTGTCTAAATCAACAATGGTAAATGAAAAAATATTTGCGTGTATGCATATGCATCTCTGTTTATAATTGGGTATAAATTAGCAACATATTTGGGTAGAAGCCTTTGGCTTGACTGAGCCTTGCATTTTGTTGATTTGTTCTTGTCCAGTTAGAATTTGCTCTCAACTGACAATGTTCCCATCTCGCAAGTAAAATTTACTAAACTAAATGCTGGTTTTAAACTCGGGCAGCAACACATTCTTGTTTTAAAACAAAGAGATTGGAGTCCAGGTTAAATTGTATAAAATGTTGCAATAGTGCCCTCCATAATGTTTGGGACAAAGGCCCATCATTTATTTATTTGCCTCTGTACTCCACAATTTGAGATTTGTAATAGAAAAAAATCACATGTGGTTAAAGTGCACATTGTCAGGTTTTAATAAAGGCCAATTTTATACATATTGGTTTCACCATGTAGAAATTACAGCAGTGTTTATACATAGTCCCCCCATTTTTCAGGGCACCATAATGTTTGGGACACAGCCATGTCATATAAATGAAAGTAGTCATGTTTAGTATTTTGTTGCATATCCTTTGCATGCAATGACTGCTTGAAGTCTGCGATTCATGGATATCACCAGCTGCTGGGTGGCTTCTCTGGTAATGCTCTGCCTTGTTTTGGGGGCTAGTCCCCTTCAGTTTTCTCTTCAGCATATAAAAGGCATGCTGAATTGGGTTCAGATCGGGTGATTGACTTGGCCATTCAAGAATTTACCATTTTTTAGCTTTGAAAAACTCCTTTGTTGCTTTAACAGTATGTTTGGGATCATTGTCTTGCTGTAGAATGGTTCTTGGTTCTTCTTGGTTTCTTGGTTCTCCAAAATATTCCAAATAGAATTTAAACTGGAGGTGGGCCAGCCAATGAGTTTTGAGGCATTTGTTTGAACTTGAGCAGATAGGATGTGTCTATACACTTCAGAATTCATTATGCTACTACCATCAGCAGTTGTATCATCAATTAAGATAAGTGAGCCAGTACCTTCAGCAGCCATACATGCCCAGGCCATAACACCCCCACCACTGTGTTTCACAGATGAGGTGGTATGCTTTGGATCTTGGGCAGTTCCTTCTCTTCTCCATACTTTTCTCTTGCCATCACTCTGATATAAGTTAATCTTCTTCTCATCTGTCCACAAGACCTTTTTCCAGAACTGTGATTGCTCTTTTAAGTACTTCTTGGCAAACTGTAACTATTTTTGCAGCTAACCAGTGGTTTACATCTTGCAGTGTAGCCTCTGTATTTCTGTTCATGAAGTCTTCTGCGGATAGTGGTCATTGACAAATCCACACATGACTCCCGAAGAGTGTTTCTGATCGGTTGGACAGGTGTTTGTGGACTTTTCTTTATTATAGAGAGAATTCTTCTGTCATCAGCTGTGGAGGTTTTCCTTGGCCTGCCAGTCCCTTTGCGATTAGTAAGCTCATCAGTGCTCACTTTCTTCCTAATGATGTTCCAAACAGTTGTTTTTGGTAAGCCTAAGGTTTGGCTGATGTCTCTCTAACAGTTTTATTCTTGTTTCTCTGTCTCATAATGGCTTTGACTTTCATTGGCACAACTTTGGCCCTCGTGTTGATAAACAGCAATAGAAGTTTCCAAAGCTGATGGAAAGACTGGAGGAAAGACTAGGTGCTGAGCTCTCTTATACCTGCATTAAGGAGGCAATTAAACACACCTGAGCAATTACAAACACCTGTGAAACCATGTGTCCCAAACATTATGGTGCCCTGAAATGGAGGGGGACTATGTATAAACACAGCTGTAATTTCTACACGGTGAAACCAAAATATATAAAAATGGCCTTTATTAAAACCTGACAATGTACACTTTAACTACATGTGATTTTTTTTTTTTCCTACTACAAATCTCAAATTGTGGAGTACAGAGGCAAATAAATAAATGACGGGTCTTTGTCCCAAACATTATGGACGGCACTGTATATTATCAATACGTCCAACTAAATTTGCATGGCAAATGTAGATGCAGGAATGCTGTTGTTGCATGGTTATATTGTTGGCATTGTCCTGCTTTACTTTTTGATCAGCTGCAGAAGTGTTTTGGCATTTATCTACCAATCTTTTGGATTTTGGAGGGTATGGGAAGGGGGTGGACATATTTTGCTGTCTTAACTTTGGGAGAATGAGATCTGGGTTTTCTCAATTCCCTGGAAACATTGGAATCCACATGCAAGTATTTTGTACAGGACTTGTGCTGTGCTGGTTTCAATGCATGTTATCAAAATGTTATCCTTTTTAGCTGTGGGTGATTATGGAAAGTGTTATTGTCAAATGGCATTTTAGAGAAACAAATAATTCAAATATCACAACAGACTTGGTGAATCCCATCAATTACTAAACTCCATAGATTTGGGGCTCTATTTTTCCTGATAATGTTCAGGTAAGCGTAAAATAATTAGGATATTTTGCAATTTCACATGCGTGCTTGCAAGCAGCAGCCAAGAATCTTCTGAAATAGGAAAATATATAATGAAAGCGTGGAAGAAATATGTGTGGGAAAACATATTTAAGACCTGCTGCACCTTGTGTAAGTGGAATGATTTTTATGTGTTGCTGTTTTTTCTCAGCATTTGGAGGTGTATTGGGTTTGATGCAACCTGAACAATATCCACACAGTGGCGCAGCGGTAGAATTGCTGCCTCACAGCGCCAGGAATCAATCCTGATTACAGGTGCTGTCTGGACGGAGTTTGTACGTTCTCCCTGTGACCAGCGTGGGTTTTCTCTGGGTGCTCCGGTTTCCTCCCACACTCCAAAGACCTACAGGTTTGTAGGTTAATTGGCTTGGAAATTGGAAATTGGAAATTGTCTCTATTGTGTGTAGGATAGTGTTAGTTTGGCACGGACTCGATGGGCCGAAGGGTCTGTTACCGCACTAAACACTAAAAAATCAGATTTGGATGTACTGGCCTTTTTAGCAACATCTATTAATGTCTGGTCTAAGAGCAAATTCAGGTTATTGCTTTCAGTTATAATCAGGCCCATTTACTCAAATAATGCCAACCCTTTTTCAATGCCACAGGAGACCTTGAAAAAGGATTGCAGCACAAACCAGTGCCAATTAATCAACAACATTGAACGTAAGATCTTGTAGGTTACCTTTCCATTAATCAGTGTGTATATAGAGGTGACATTACTCCTTGTAAGACCATTTTTTTTTTGCTCGTGTTTAGTGCAGGACTGTGATTGTTGGTAATTTAGTTGAAATGCAGGTGACAGCATCGCCATTTTTGGGTGGGGTTTCCCCACTCCTCGCACTTTATCTTGAAATACATGTTTTTTTAAACATTTTTGCCAATTTTGTTTGTAAATTGGGCTATTTTATTTGTACGAATATAATTAAATTGCGTTAGGAAGGGTTTTCTTTTGGGACAAGGATGCTCCTCAGACAAGGACAAAGGACATGTAAACAAATGGGGCAGTGTGATTTACACACCCTGACTGATGGGAACACTTTCCTTGTCTGTAGAACTGGAATTAGTAGATGAAGAACATTGATATTCGCTCCAACTTGTGAATCTGACCAGGTTCTCACTCTTTTAGCTTTTCAACGTATTTAAAATATGTATGAAATTAAACTTGCAAGCGCACTGAGTCTTAAGACAGCCAATGTACAAAATGCCTCTCGTGCGGACCTGTGTCAATCACTGTGCCACTCGGTTGAAATTTCCGCCTGCTGTGAAATATTTCTAAAGAGTAAATAATGTGAGTGAGTGGCATTTAAGAGACTTTTGGATAGGCGCATGGATATGGAGGAATATTGGTCGTGCAGGCAGAGGAGATTAGTTTAACTTGGCATCATGTTCAACACAGACATTGTGTGTTGTAGAGCCTGTGCTGTACTGTTCTATGTTTTAGGTGTGAAAATTAAATGTAATTTTATTTATTTTCCATAAAACGTACAGATTATTTCTTGTAATAAAGTGCTGGTTAATCATGCTCGATCCGGAATAGTCACTTTCAATCCGGAATAATTTAAAGTTAAATAACAAAAGCGTTGCTAATGGTGTGTCAAAGTTATTATGGATGCTTAACTTATTTGGGTACCGCCATTCTTTAATGGCTCCAGCATTCCAACATAACGTTCCCATTATGTACTGTTATCATTCAAGCTATCTCGCCTACAATGCTCTAAAAAAAATCTCTTGAGTTGCAGCAGCTGCACTGCCTGCTACCTGCAGCATCACTAATGCATTCTGAGGGATGACAATGGCAACGTGTTCACCACTGCCGTAACCTTCTGGGTCCATGCTGCCACCTGAGACCTCAACAAAAGAAAAACTGGACAAATGATGTGGGTGCTTGGAAGTTTCCATGTGTGCATTGTAAGGAAGATGCTGCCTCAAAGAATGTTGAGCTGAAAACTGAGCTCTGAACAGATTTGTTGTGCACAACATAATCTACTAACTTTTTCAGTTGGATTCAGTGAGAAACTATTATCCTTGCCTCTGCTTGTGCATGTTTTAAAAACATTTCCATGTTCAGTCATTTGGTTGAAAATCCAGTACTTGAAGATTTATTTTCCATTGTATTTTGAACGTTATGTGCATTGTAATGTTATAGTGACGCATTTGGATTTTCATTGTAGTGCAAGTGTAGAAAGTTAATATTGCTTATCGATGGTAGCCTTTAACCGTACAACAATTTCAGTACGTATTTTAGTTCAGGAAAGGGAATCTATGCGTTTTTTTAAATGTCCTTGCACATCATCAGTATCGTTCATTAATTAATGTCAGTGGTTCTCAGCTTTGGTTCACAATTGATAAAGTAAGTGCACCTCGCCCCATAAAAGTCTGACAAAGGCACAGGCTGCATCCTCTGGAAAGCTTGGAGATTTTCATGGCACTAGATGTGCATGTTTTTTTTAAATATTCGTTTAGAGATACAGCATGGAAACAGGCCCTTTGGCCGGCGGAGTCAACGCAGCCATTCATCACCTATTTATACTATTTTTTTTGTTTTTTTTGTTATCCCACTTTCACGTCCACTTCCTAAATTCCAGGTGCAATTTACAGAGGCCAATTAACCAACAAACTCGCACGTCTTTGGAATGTGGGAGGAAACTGGAGCACACGGAGGAAACCCACGCGGTCACAGGGATGACGTGCAAACTCCACACACGCAGCACCTGAGATCAGGGCAGAACTCGGGTCTGTGGCGCTGTGAGGCAGCAGCTGTGTCACAGTGTCGGCTAATAACTTGAAATAGATTGAAAATTAACACGACCATAACAGTTGCAAATCTGTCAAAAGACAAAAGTCAAGCAGGTCAAAAGAGAAGCGTTAACTCTTTTTCCCTTTACACAGCGGCCTGACCTGTGCATTTCCAGCATTTTCTGTCACATTTTGTGGTCCTTTTAACTAAATTACTTATTATAAAAGCCCCTCAGACCACTGTACTCTTTGGCACAACAGTAGGTGCTGACTGTGTGGAGTGTCCCAGTTCCCAGTAGTCTGCACATCTCAGACTGACAACTGTGGTTCAATGGGGCTTGTATTGCCACGTGCAGATGCACAGTGACATTTTTACTTGCATACAATATTCTCATGCCCAAGCACTGCCTTGATTAGCAAGTGTACAGAAATAGTCTACTGAGCCCACAGGCAAGAGGTGCCATGTTTTGGCACCATTTTCAAAGTCCAATGGCGAATTAAATCCCTGAAGTGTTCCATGTAAAGCACGATGGACAGATGCAGCACCCAAACCTGAGAAGTTACGACTTCTAACTCAGTAAAAAAATAGAAATGGACATATTTAGAAGTTAAAGATGCAAACTAGTTTTGTAGGATTGACACAAAATGCTGGAGTAACTCAGCAGGTCAGATGGCATCTCTGGAGAGATGGAATAGTTGATGTCTCGGCTCATTCCTATTCCTAGTTTTCTAGGATCTTTGGTATTGGATTTCTCATTGAATTACATTGCTCACGAGGTTGAGGTCTGAACCGTTCTCTCGTATTGCATCTGTAATATGTAAAACACTTCCATATTCAAAGTTCCTTTTATCCTATTAACATTTTAACCACACCCTAATCCCAAATCTATTGAATGCTGCTGAATCTTGCACCCTTCTGTGGCCATAAGCTGCCTCTCAGCACGCTGCTATTGCTGCTGCTGCACCAATCATGATATAGAATAGCAAATCTGTCTATGGGCAGCCTGTGGCCATTGCCAACTGAAACCCATAATAAACCCAAGGATAGACACAAAATGCTGGAGTAACTCAGCGGGACAGGCATCATCTCTGGATAGAAGGAATGGATAACGTTTCGGGACAGAGTCTGAAGAAGGGTCTCGACCTGAAATGTCACCCATTCCTTCTATCCAGAGATGCTGCCTGGCCCACTGAGTTACTGCAGCATTGTGTGTCTGTCTTTTGTGTAAACAAGCATCTGCAGTTCCTTCCTACATAAACCCAAGGGGCTGTACCGCTGACTAGAACTTCACTAACACTGGTTACCGGACTTGGTGGGTGCAGTTTGAAGGGGTAGGACTACCTTGAAACAAATTGGACAGTATTACAGAAGTATTATGCAGTGACTTTAATGAACTGATATAAAATGCAATGGTGTGTTTATTGAAAAATGCTGAAATCATGACAAAACGATATTGTTTAAATACCTGTATTGTGATCACTAAATTAAAACTTAAGTATGTGCACCCATTGTGATGGTTTATTATTCCCTCTGCCATTATTCTCTCCACCCCTCCAATCGCCATCACTACTACCTTAACACTGTGTGTTTATTTTGCAAGCAGTGAATAGAATACACTATTTCCTCCCCACCCCCACCTGTATTCAACCATCACTTCCCAGGCTTTGTCCTGTCCCAACTCATTTCCGGCTTTCTCTCCCCACTACAAACTGTCGAAAGAAGGGCCCTGATCCGAAAAGTCACCTATCCATGTCCTCCAGAGATGCTGCCTGACAGTTGGAGTTACTGCGAACAGGTCCCCAGGGCTCACAGTGCCCTTGCAGAACATGATCTCTCCATTCCCTGCTCATTCAGCAGGCTATTTTAAAAGCTTCTTAAATGCTGCTGTTGCATGTACTTCCACCAGAGGAGATTAGTTTAATTTGACTTCTTTGTGCTGAGCTACAGCAAAGGAATGTAACACCTCCAACATATCAGTAGAGAACACCAGATTGCAAGTGCCAATTTCCACACAGTATTACGCAAGGAAACCAGAAATCGTTATAGTGTAATCGATTGAGGTTACAAAGTCCTTACAATTGAGGTTTTGAATTTTGCAACTTTCACAAACGGTCAGGATGCCCACTGCGTTGGGGACGACAGATGGCACAATGGGCTAAGTGTTCGGCTGGCAACCAGAAGGTAGCCGGTTCGAATCCCGCTTGGAGTGCATACTGTCGTTGTGTCCTTGGGCAAGACACTTCACCCACCTTTGCCTGTGTGTGAGTGATTGGTGATGGTCGGAGGGGCCGTAGGCGCAGATTGGCAGCCACGCTTCCATCAGTCTGCCCCAGGGCAGCTGTGGCTACAGAAGTAGCTTACCACCACCGAGTGTGACTGAGGAGTGAATGAATAATGCGATGTAAAGCGCCTTGAGTATTAGAAAGGCGCTATATAAATCCCATCCATTATTATTATTATTCATTGCCAAAAACAGCACAGATCTATAACGTCAAGGCAACTGATGTCCGTTGCCCAAGATCCATTAGTGTGATTAGGAAATACAATGATGAAGTTTTCCTGCTATTTGTTGCATCTTGCCAATGAGTTCGCCATAGCCCTTTCTGCCCATAATGCCTGTACTGAACATGATGCCAAGACCAACTCTCATGACAATAGACAATAGGTGCAGGAGTAGGCCATTTGGCCCCATTTGGCCCTTCGAGCCAGCACCGTCATTCAATGTGATCATGGCTGATCATCCCCAATCAGTACCCCGTTCCAGCCTTCTCCCCATATCCCCTGACTCTGCTATTTTTAAGAGCCCTATCTAGCTCTCTCTTGAAAGCATCCAGAGAACCTACCTCCACCGCCCTCCGAGGCAGAGAATTCCACAGACTCACCACTCTCTGTGAGAAAAAGTGTTTCCTCGTCTCCGTTCTAAATGGCCTACTCCTTTTTCTTAAACTGTGGCACCTGGTTCTGGACTCCCCCAACATCGGGAACCAGTTTCCTGCCTCTAGCGTGTCCAAGCCCTTAACAATCATCTGCCTGCACATACCCATAGCCCTGCATAGCTACAGTATGTGCCTATCCAAAAATCTCTTCAATGCCACTTTCCTGTTTGCCTCCACCGTCACCCTTGGCAGCGCATTCCAATCATTCACCACCCTCCGTGTCCACTTACCCCACATATCTCCTTTAAACTTTGCCTCACCTTAAAGCTATGTCCTTTGGTGTATATTCCCACCCTGGGGTAAAAGGTTCTGACTGTCTGCCCTATCAATGCCTCTTATAATTTTATATACTTCTATCAGGTCTCCCCACGGGGTCAAGGAAATTATGTTCACGTCGCGGCCCTGTTTCCACCAATCTTTCCGCCACCACGCACAAGAAGCGACATGACAGACACCATTGTATGCAGATGCCGAGAAGTGTATTCAGCTCTGTCCACACACAAGACTTCTAATCTTGTGTGTGGACCTCCCCACAACCTCTGACGTTCCAGGAGAAACAATCCAAGTCTGTCCAACTTCACCCTGAAGCTAACACTCCCTAATCCATGCATCATACTGATAATGGATACAAAACTCAGCGGGTCAGGCAGCATCGCTGGAGAAGAGGAATAGCCATGGGATAGACCTCCACTTTCTCTCTCCCCTGACTCAGACTTAAAAATGGTCTCGACCCGAAACGTCACCTCATCCTTTTGCCTGACCCGCTGAGTTACTCCAGCATTTTGTGTCTATCTTTGGTGTAAACAAGCATCTGCAGTTCCTTCCTACACATCTGGTAAACCTACTCTGCACAATTCAGTCTCTCTTTAAAAAAAAAGATTTAATATGAGAGACAAACTGTTTTATTAATCAGTAGATGACGGATTGAAGACCGGGTATGATAAGAATTACTGATACCACGGGTAATACTTAATATTCACAGACTGTTAACACCAAATTATATGCTTGCTCTGTTCCACTCTGGTGAATCATCCTCCTTAACGTTTAGTTTAGAGATACAGTGCAGAAACAAGCCCTTCGGCCCACTGAGTCAGCACCCTTCAGTGATCCCCGAACACTAATACTATCCTACACACACTAGGGACAATTTACACTTATATCAAGCTAATTAACATACAAACCTGTACGTCTTTGGAGTGTGGGAGGAAACCGAAGATCTCAGAGAAAACCCACGTGGTCACAGGGAGAATGTACAAACTCTGTACAGCCAGCACCCGTAGTCGGGATCGAACCCAGGTCTCTGGCGCTGTAAGTGCGGCAACTCTGCCGCTGCACCACTGTGCCGTTCGGGATGGAGATCACTTTACAGATTCAGACGGACAGAGGTCTCAGAAGCCACAGTTAGTTGGACAATGTAGATATGCAGATGAATTGTAGAGTCTTGAATAAATTATCTTTTAGATGCAATTGAAACATCGAGATATTGATCCTGGGTTCATGGAATGAACTGCCAGAGTTTACCTTAGTTCAGAGACACAGCATGAAAACAGACCCTGCGGTCCACTGAGCCCATGCTGACCATCGATCATCCGTTCACAATAGTGCCATGCTATCCCGTTTTCTCATCCACTCGATATACACGAGGAGCAATATACAGAGACCAATTAACCTACAAACCCACACGTCTTTGGATGTGGGAGGAAACCAAAGCACCCAGAGGAAACTTACACGACCACAGGCAGAGCGTGCAAACTTCACACAGATAGTATCCGGGGTCAGAATCAAACCCAGGTCCCTGGCAGTATGAGGCAGCAGCTCTACCAGCTGTGGCACCTTTCGTGGAGGAGGTAGTTGAGGTAGGCACCTTTCGGGCAGGTACATGGATAGGAAATATCCAGAGGGATATGGGCCAAATGCAGATGGGACTTCCCCATCCCACCACACTGCAACTGATGGTGCCCTCACCCACAGCACCCCCCCATTTCCTACTCATCTTCTCTCAGCTTGTCTCTCCCCAGCCAGAATAGGGAGAGTGTTCACCTTTCACCCCACCAGCCTTCACATCCAGCACACTATTCTTCGACATTACCACCAGCTACAATGCCACCGCATGTCACATCACCTCCTCCCTCCGCCTTCCACTCTCTCCCTGACTCCCGCTTAACTCATCCCTCCCCACTCATTCCTCTGTCTCCCCTGGCACTTCACCCTGAAACTGTAGGAGGTGCACCACCTGCCCCCGCTCTTCCACCCTCGTCAACATCCAGGGATCCAAACAACCCATCCAAGCAGCGATTCACCCAGCCCTTCTCCAACCTCGTCTGTTGCAATAGATGCTCTTTTCTTGACCTCCTCTACATCAGCGAGACCAGGCACGGAAATCGCTGTCGAAACATGCGGGGGATAAAATTTCTTGGCGGACACACGCTAGGCTTCGGCCTTGGGGCCTGTGGACGGTAACACCGGAAGCTGACCTGGTGGGTGACCGACTCCGAACTCCAGCAACAGCAGCCGAATCATGGGGCTTCAAGTGGCCCGTTCACGGGGTCTTTCATCGGCCAGCGAGGGGGTTCAACATCGGGAGCATCGATTACCTCGATGCAGCAGTTTGATATTAAGCCACGCCGGGCGCTGAAAGGCCCCATGAATGGGCCAATTCAGCCCTTAGAAAGCGTCTGATAAAGTCCGGATTACAAAACATGGGAGGGGGAATCGTCCCCACCTCTCAAAGCAGGGGGACACCCCCCCCCCCCCTGTCCCCCCCAGGATTTCTGCCCCTGAGCGAGACCAAATGCACATGGGGCAACCATTTCAAGTGAGCACCTGCGCTACCTCCACCCTGGCCACCTGGAGCTCCAGGTTGTGAGTCATTTAAATTCCCCTCCCCATTGCCACACTGACCTCGGCACGGAGGCTCAGCAGTAGTTCAGAGACCCAAGTTCGATCCTGACTACAGGTGCAATCCGCAAGGAGTTTATACGTTCTCCCCGTGACCACATGGGTTTTCCCTGAGAGGTCCGGTTTCCTCACACACTCCAAAGACGTACAGGTTTGTAGGTTAATTGGCTTGGTAAAATTGTAAATTGTCCTTAGTGTGTGTAGGGTTGTGTTAATGTTCGGGGATCGCTGGTCGGCGCAGACTCGGTGGGCCGAAGGACATGTTTCTGCGCTGTATCTCTAAACTAAATTAAACTATACTAAACTAAACTAAACTCTGCCAAGATGAAGCCAATTGCAAAATAGAGGAACAGTACCTCATATTCCATGGCGTAGTTTACAAATTATGGCATGACAATTTAATTCTCTAACATCAGCATCTGCGGAGTCTGTAAAAGGGTCCCGACCTGAAACATTGTCTGCATTCCCTCCACAGATGCTGCCTGATCTGCCGAGTTCCTCCAACACTTTGTGTTAAGCTCAAGATCCAGCATCTACAGTCATTTGTGTCTTCGTATTACCTCTTAGGCCACACCAGGGGTATCAAGTTCAGTTCTGCACGTCACACCTGAGCAACGACATAATAGTCTTCAAATGTTTACAGGAACGATGCCAGTAGTACAAGGGTTAAAGTACTCAAGTACATTATACGAACCAAGGATGTACTCCTGAAATTAGTACTCAAAAACTGAGAGAAAACAAGTTCATGATGTAGAAACAAGGAACTTCAGATGCCAGCTTTCAGATACAAAGTGCTGGAGTAACTCAGCGGCAGCAGCTCTGGAGAACATGGACAGGTGATATTTTAGGTAGCTTCCCTTCAACATGCCGACAAGAAGTTCCACTGGCTGGGAAATCTGAGAATATCGGGGGGGGGGAATCTCAGATCATATTGACATATTAGAAAGAGGGTCCCAACCCGAAACATCGCCCAGCCTAGGGTGCTAATGACTAGAAAAGCATCCCTCATTGACTGTGAGCTAATGTGTTAGAATATTTGAGAGTGAAGATACGATTGCTGGAAGTTTTGAATCACATGTAAGTCTGGCCAAAGATCTTATAGCTATAAGATCTTTGAGCCTGGCTGGGCAAGAAAAAAAACAGTGCAGTTCCTTTCCTTGCCTGGACTTGATGGCCCGAGCTATAGGGAGGTTGAGCAGACGAGGACACTATTTCTTGGAGTGCAGAAGGATGTGGAATGACTATAGAGGTATACAAAACTATGAGAGGAATAGATCAACTAAACACACAGAATATAGACACAAAAAGCTGGGGTAACTCAGCGGATCAGACAGCATCTCTGGACAAAAGGAATAGGTGATGTTTCGAATCGAGAGCCTTCTTCAGTCTGAAGAAAGTTCTCGAGCCAAAACGTCAGCGACTGAAATTAGGTGTATATTCCCCCTTTAAACCTGGTTCCTTGGACCCTTTAAACCTGGTTCCTTGGAGATGGGGGGGGGGGGGGGGTAGTGGTGCCCAAATATACTAGAGTATCTAGTACTAGCTCCTCCAGTATCTTTGGTGGTGCCATGTGTGGTGCCAAGTTTGGTGCCAAGTTAGAAACATAGAAAATAGGTGCAGGAGTAGGCCATTCGGCCCTTCGAACCTGCACTGCCATTCAATATGATCATGGCTGATCATCCAACTCAGTATCCTGTACCTGCATTCTCTCCATACCCCCTGATTCCTTTAGCCACTAGGGCCACATCTAACTCCCTCTTAAATATAGCCAATGAACTGGCCTCAACTACCTGTGTTTAAGAAGGAACTGCAGATGCTGGAAAATCGAAGGTACACAAAAAAGCTGGAGAAACTCAGCGGGTGCAGCAGCATCTATGGAGCGAAGGAAATAGGCAACGTTTCGGGCCAAACCTATTTCCTTCGCTCCATAGATGCTGCTGCACCCGCTGAGTTTCTCCAGCTTTTTTGTGTGGCCTCAACTACCTTCTGTGGCAGAGAATTCCAGAGATTCACCACTCTCTGTGTGAAAAATGTTTTCCTCATCTCGGTCCTAAAAGATTTCCCCCTTATCCTTAAACTGTGACCCCTTGTTCTGGACTTTTGCATCTTCCTGCATCTAGCCTGTCCAACCCCAATGTTGTTCAAAAGGGAACTGCAGATGCTGGAATATCGAAGGTACACAAAATTGCTGGGGAAACTCAGCGGGTGCAGCAGCATCTATGGAGCGAAGGAAATAGGCGACGTTTCGGGCCGAAACCCTTCTTCAGACGTCTGAAGAAGGGTTTCGGCCCGAAACGTTGCCTATTTATTCGCTCCATAGATGCTGCTGCACCCGCTGAGTTTCCCCTTAAGAATGTTGTAAGTTTCTATAAGATCCCCCCTCAAATCTTCTAAATTCTAGCGAGTACAAGCCGAGTCTATCCAGTCTTTCTTCATATGAAAGTCCTGCCATCCCAGCAATCAGTCTGGTGAACCTTCTCTGTACTCCCTCT